>NC_085137.1:131440646-131521202 GCF_035046485.1 Aedes albopictus
AGCGGACCCTCCCAATTGTGACGGATAGACACTTGGGGTTCTGTGTGAATCGCAGCCAGGCAAGAAGAGTTAACAAGCTGCCAGGCTCTCGCGCGGTAGAATTGGGGGAAATAAGTGCCGATTGACGGTATGAGATGTGTTTGGGAACGAGAAAAAAAAACTGGATAAAGGGTGTAGAAAACTATCATCAAGACAATGACTTATAGAGTAACGATTGACCTCTAGTTAGGCGCAGCAAGTACTGAAGATGGTACGACTGGGTAAAGCAATAAGAAGATAAAAGTAGATAAATAGATAAGATATTCATGACGGATATGCATTCTGTCGGCAAATCCACGATTTTCATGATTGACCAAAAACGTTTATTTTAACCGTTAATGGCGTATCTGTCAGGGAGTAACATTTTAGAATCGATCAATTTATGTCTTTTTGATTAAATAAATACAAAACGAAACAACGAAATGACCTACACTTGTTGACCTCTATACCGATCTTCCTGAGACCATTTTTGACTCGATATTTTCCAATTTGAATGATAAAAGAAAAATCGAGATTTTTTACTGTTTAACTAGGGGAACCTATTCATTTTCGGTAGTTTTATTCTTGAAACCTGTTCTTCTAGAACTAGAATTAGAAAGATTGTGCCATTGGGAAGTACAAGTTGTGCGGGAAAAAATAGAAATTTCGAAGTCATGTACCTAAAACCGCTAAACCCGACAGTCACAGTTAGACCAAACATAGGACAAATAACGATACAAATATTTACCCCCTGAGGAAGGCGCAAACCCCGTGTCGAAACGTCGGGCAAATAAAGAACGTCGTTTGTTCAATAAATGACTGCGTAGCCAAACATAACACTAGTTTACAAAAAAAAAAACGGAAGTCGTGAACTTCTGTCAACGACCAACATTTTTGAAGCATTATTTAGCGCTGATTTCGAAACCGAGCTTCACAAAATTTAAAGTAGAATAGTTTTTGAGTTTTAGCTCAACATCGAGTTTAACAACTTTTTAAAATATGGAATTCAATAAAATTCAAATATCTTGCGTTGAGTTGATTGATTGATTTGTCTTTATTAAAGAGACTTTCAGTTATCTTGCGTTTTGTTCAACCAATTTTAAATCTTTTTCCATAAATTAAAAGCCTAATATAATACCTTTCGATCATCTGAATGCAGGTTTTGCATCAGATTGATGAAATTCAAGATATTGGTGAGTTTTGGGGACAATCTTCTTAAATTTTAGCAAAATTTCCAAAAATATATGAAAAAATGTATTTTTTCAAAAAGAAAAAAAATTAAAAATTCTTTCTCAACGTTTATTTGACAAATCATATGTAGGCGAGTTACAGTAAAAAAATCAGCTCAATCGGAGCATTGATTACGGAGAATGAGATGTGTGAAGTGAGCGACTTTGCTTAAAAATAGAACAAAAATCGATTTTAAATCATCGACCTTGCATGGAAAGTCGAAAAAATTTCCGCTCTACTGTAATTTTTTTCCTTCGCGTTTTCAAACTCAGGGCACTGAGTTGTCCAAAAAAGTCTCACGAAACCTACTGCAAGCCTATCCATATACGTGAGAACAAAAGATGTTTACAAAGTTCTTACAGATAGATTAACACGGGAAATCTGAACACAATAGTTTACACCCCTCCTAGAATCAAGCCTGCACCCAGTTTAGCATTATACGACTACAAAGTTGTTGAGAAATGTTATTTAGCTCTTTACACCACAACTATTACATCTTCTGCTTATTCTTGACATAACATACCCACTGGAACACAACCATTAAACTCCAAACAACAGTAGACAGTGATACTTCTAGTGATAACACCAGTAAGGAAATTCCACTTAGTCTTTGTCCTGCTGGAAATCACTAGAGTAATTCTTTGATAAATCCCTGGATTTTTTTTTTGTGAAATCATTGAACGAACCCCTGAAGAAATCCCCGGGAAAACTCTTGAAAGAATTCCTAGAGAAATTTTTGGAGAAATTCCATGAGATATCACCGGAGGAATGTTACATAAAAGGTATATCTGTACACATCCCAGGTGCAGTCCAAGCAGGAGTTTGAGGGGGAATTCTAGCATGAATAACTGAAGGAATCCTCTTCAAAATTTCTAGATGCATTACAGCGAGAATCAATGGGAAAAATCTCAAGGGAAATTTTAGAAGCAATCATAAAAAAAATCCTTCAGCAAGAATCCTGGATGCATAAAAACAATGGGAAAACTATGCAAGGATTCCTGGAAGAATCCAACCAGGATTCCTGATGGAATCCCATCCGGTGTTCCTTGGGAAATATTGGTGTGAATTTTCGGAAGAATTACCTACGACATTTTTAAGCTATCTTTGGAGAAACACCTAAAGAAATCGCAGAAGGAGTTTTTCTTAAGAAGTCTGAGGATGACATCCAGCTGCTCGAGCTGCTACCACCAGCAGTTCAAATCAAGATTACAATTGTTTCAAATTAAGATTAAAATCGTTGTTGAAGAATTATCGTTTTTTTCTATAGTAATAGTGGTGCAAATACAAACTTTTTAACATTTTACGAAAAGCTAATACCTGTAGCTTTCATGTACATGAGATTTTGCCGTAGTAAAATATTTCTATGAGGGAGAAAAAATCGGTCAAAATTTCCTCCGCTTTAGAAAGCCGCACTTTGGTTCAACTCATGATTACCTACCCTATATAATTTGTAATTCTGTTTTGTTTTCAGGGTAAAGATATGTGTTTCGTTTTTATTCCAAATGATTTTCTGATATGTTTAAATGGTGAAAGTTCGGGTATATAATTTTGATTAAGTAATATTGGTTATTCGTTATTTATCTTTGTAAAGTAAAGACATTTTGAAGTTATGTGCCCTGAATTTCACCAAGAATCTTTGTAGAATTGTAATGCTTCCTAGGACACCTTATATACTGATTCGATGAAGATTATTTTAAAAATAAAAAATGCGAGATCTTAGATAGATCCTGTCTCTGTCTAGTCCTAGACGGTAGTGGTAAGATAGGGTTACCTGGGGTATTACGCACCCCCGGGGCAAAACGCCCTCACGCTATTTCATTATATAAGTGGATCTTTTGAAATGAAGAGCTGGATAATCAATCCACCTATAAGTGAGATAAAAAAATTCTAAAAATGCAGATAGACGTTTGATGTCTTCGGCAAAGACGTCATAATGTTACAGCTGTGTTCATAAAAATAGCAGTGAAAACCGTTTTCCATACAAAATGGTCAACTTTGGCATGCTGTAACTTTTTTCTCCTATGAGCGATTGAGCTGAAAATTTGACAGCGAACTACAAATATGGTGAATATTGTTATAGCAAAATCTGAGAATTTTCGTAGCTCATGGAAAAAAGTTAAACACTATGTGAAATTGGTCAAAATAATAGCAGTGTTCGTTCTGATTTTTTTAATTCAGCATACATTTTTAAAAATCTTAAATTTGAACATTAACTTGTAATCAAGGCGGAAACTGTTCGAATAGTGTGCGAAAATATTTCTTGTTTCTGCAAGGTAAAGCTACCTTTCAATTTATTTACAGTGCTTCGAAAATTCTTAGATTTTGCTATAACAATATTCACCATATTTGTAATTCGCTGTCAAATTTTCAGCTCAATCGCTCATAGGAGAAAAAAGTTACAGCATGCTAAAGTTGATCATTTTGTACGGAAAACGGCTTTCACTGCTATTTTTATGATCACAGCTGTAAATCTCATACTTTGAGATATAATGCGTTGTATGTGCATAACCCTTAGAAATCATATATTTCATCATAACTTTTCAACAGGATTTTTTACATTTTTTGCGTCTTCTATAAAGACAAAGAAGTTATTACCTAATTTTGATATTAATAAGAAGAATAAGAATAACAAGAAGTTATTACCTAATTTTGATATTTGATAATTGTTTGTTTATTCACCATAACACATAGAGAATATACTTGCATACAAAAGTTTAAGCCATTTTCATATACAAGAAAATAGTTGTTTCATTGTTTGAAATGGTTCTCTGCGCCATTTTGCGCCAAAAGAAGTTTGACTAGTTCAAAGTTACTCTATAAAAATCATAAATTTGTGAAAAACTTTGTAGTTTCTAAAGCTAGCGAAAACATGTATTTTTACATTCTGAACAGAATTTTTGTAGAAGACGCAAAAAATGTAAAAAAATCCCGTTGAAAAGGTATGATGAAATATATGATTTCTAGGGGTCATGCACATTAGCGTGGGTCATCGGAACCGTTTTCTCAGATCAAAGCTTTTTTGGTTCCGTTTCAGGTCCTGAGTATGTGTGCAAAATTTGAGCGCAATCGGTTGCGTCTACACTTTGCGCATTGCAAATGAAATTTGTATGGGATTTTGTATGGGAAAACATACTTTTTTTTGTATTTTCGTCATAAGTTGAAAAAGTTTGTCTGAAACTTTTTAACCGATGCTGTAAAATGATAGCCTAGGATGTTCTGAAAAACTTTGTTGAAGACCGCAAAGCGATCAGATGCTTGTGAAAATAGTTATAACCAACGAACCGCATGCATGTGTTTATGTTTTAACATGTAAAGGAATAACAATAGCAACAAAATCATGCTGTTTCGCCAAGCAATGCCAACGCTATAACTTTTTTCATAAGCATCAGATCAGTTCGTGGTCTTCGACAAAGTTTTTCAGGACATTCTAGGCTATGTATTTATTTTATCGGTTGCATGGTTTTAGAAAAAATCGAGCTTGTCATGAGAGAAATACAAAAAAGTGTGTTTTCTCATGTAAAATCCCATAGAAACTTCAAACACGATGCGCAAAACGTAGACATATCCGATCGTGCCCAAATTTTGCACACTTATTTGGGTCCTGAAATGAGATCAAAAGAGCTTTGATCTGATGGGATACCATTGAATTTTTCATTTTTCCATATAAACGATGACCCACTCTAATGCACATACAACGCAATATATCTCGTAAAGTATAAGATTTAGCATTATGACGTCTTTGACAAAGTTGTTCAAAATTGCATTTTGTACAACGAAGAAATAAAACGTCTATTTGCATTTTTTGAAAAAAAAAAAATATTTTTTTTATCTCACTTGACCGGGGTTCTGCTAAACCGAACTAAACGCCAAAAACTTTATTCCGAGATAATTAAACTTAAAGTTCAACCACTCACAAATAAACACAAGCTAAGATTATTTGAAAATTTTCCGCTTATATGACACATTCCAGCGTAACGGGACACCGCGAGGAACTAACTTTCGTGAACAAATGACGTCTGCAATCGAATGCAATGTTCATGACCATATGGTTTAACAGGTTTTATAACAAGCTTATTAGATGTATTTCCTGATGCAATACTTGTTCTATGGGGTTTTGGTTCCAATTTTCATAATATAACATGTTACATTTCGTAACGGGACACCATCGCAGAAATCTTCTTTTTAAAATTTTCAACCTGAAATGCGTATATCAGCTCTGTTATGAGGTTTTGAATAATAGAGTCTTCTAGACATTTCTTCTTTGGATTGATGTGAACAAGATTGCCGAAGTGAGTTTTACTGAGAAATGTATAGTTTCGGAAGTATTCTTGATTTAGTTTTGGGAGCGCAGTGTTACGCTCGCGTGAAAACAGTGTTTTGCTAATGGCGTAACGGGACATTTAGTTGTAGATTAAATGCTTTGCTAGATAGAATGTTGGTGTCTTCGGCAATGTTTTTCAGACAGATGGTAGCTGTCCGACAGGACACAAATAGGCTTTCAAACCTGCTCTGGCCCTATGGTTGTCATCGGAATGGGCCCTGGGGATCCTGTTTCGAGGTTTATTTAACCTTCACGTACCCGATTCCCGACAACTCATTTTCAAAATGCTGGCATTTCGTCAATTTTCATCTGATTTTTTTGAAGTCGCCCTCAATTGATCATAAATTGGTGCGAGTTTATTATACTCAAGTAGCCATGCAATATTTGGAACCATTCCGGCGATATTCCGGATTGTGCAGGGGTCAGGGGGTTGTCAAAATGGCTAAAAGTGATTATTTCGAGTGTTGTTGTGTTTGAACCATCGATTTTCGGCGAAATTTTTGTTCCGAACAGTGAAACACAGCTGCTGTAACCAGATTGGAATAAGTTAGCCCATCCGAATCCCCGTGACAGGTTCCGCGGGGCCTCATTGGGGACACTTCTGGGTTTCAACCTAAACATGCCATGCGACATATCAATCTTCATGATTTCGAATGACTGAGTCAGAAACGACAGACTGAAGTATGTATCACCTAATGTGGCCACCCCGGAACATATAGCACAGGTTCCACAGGGATATCATCGGGGACATTTCTAGTTGGTAACCAAAACATGCTGAGCGACGTGTCAATTTTCATGATTTCGAAAGAATGGGATAGAAAAAAAATGACTTAAGTATGTATCAACTAATACGGCCGCTCCGTAACATTTGGAGCAGGCTCCGTGGGGGCTCTAAAACACAATAACACACACGAAATAATAACTTTTAACCATTTGGCAAATCAGATCCCTTCCCCACCCCCTGGCCACAGTACAACCCGGAATATCTCCGAAATGGTTCCGGATAATACATGGCCACTTGAGTGTAATAAATAAGCACCAATTTATGATCGATCGAGAGCGACTTCAAATCGGATGAAAATTGACGAAATGCGAGCATTTTGAAAATGAGTTATCGGGGGTCGGGTACGTGAAGTTTAATTGTATCTCCAAAACTATGGTTGTGCGACGTATCTATCTTCGCGGTTTTTTCACATTCTATATTATAATCATCCGAAGAAGATTTAATGATATGTATAGTACAATCTTCCAACACAGTCTTTTCAAGCATATGTCGCATGTTGTTTTAATCCTTTATTTGAAGGCTCATGCGCCTTGGGAATAAAGGAACCAATTTTATTTGAAATAAATTTTTCATTTTTCATTTCATTTTTCTTTTATACTATGTTAGCTTTAGAGAACCATTAAACTCGCGGTTTGGTCGTGGTTAGAGAAAACAATGTTTTATTTTGGAAGCGATGGGATTATGGGGGCTTTTCGTGGATATTAAGCTAACGACAACCAGTAACAATACAAACAAACGGATTTCGAGAGAGAAAAAAAGGTTGACAACCAAAACGACAAGAGGGAGGTCGCTAGACTTTTAATCAATGGTTACCAGTTTATGCAGTCACAAAAAGTAATGCAATGCCATTTTCGTGATGCATTTTACATTTTTTTAAATTTTCAATAAGAATATAAGCTTCAAAATATGTTTGTCGGCATAAAAATAAATTATACGGTGATTAATGGGGTAAAAAAGGAATGCCAACCATCACTTCGGGATTTTCATGTTTTTAACGTTGTGTGATTCTATAAGCCTTTTTATTCATCATTGTGGTAAATCTTAGGACATGTTGAAAAGGTTATAGCATTCAAAGAGTATGCTGTCACAACAAAACTTAATAAAATATCACTTGTTATACTGATCCATCAGAATACCTGCCATTTCTTTACGTAGCTTTCGTAGAGCTGAGAAGCGGGCTTTGTTCCAGTAGGGCCGTTACACCAAGAAGGATAATGTAAATATATACCACCTACAATATCATTTCATCATGGTTACAGTTTTTTGGTTAAATATTTCAAACCAAACTTATTTATCCACTTCTGAATATGTCTTTAAAAATTTCGTAACGGGACACCATGTCTACGTACCCATTGTAACGCCAAACATAAAGCGTCGATCAAGGTAGCCCATATGTTGGAAGAAAGGTCTCCACGTGTACTAAGAGAATCCTGAAAATCATTTTTCTAAAGTTCGTAATAAATAAGTTATTACAACAAATGTGCTATTTTCGTAACGGGACACCATTAAATTGCGGCTATTGCAAAAAGTGCTTAAAACATATCTAAACCCATTTTTATGAAAAGTTGCCTTTGGGTGTATAAAATACACATTATTATACTACATTTACAAAAAATAGGCATAATGTTTTTGAACTTTCATATGCAAGCAGGCATATTTGAAACTTATCAATGAAAAATTTCATTTTTCTTACATAAAATACTATTACTTCACCTAACTATTTAAATACGTTACCAGTCAAATTTTAAGTAAAACAAATGGTTTTCCTAAGATTGAATCTACCCTTTTTCATATGCTGGAAAGCTTGGGGCAAAACAATCACTTTGAAATTTCACACCCTTGGCGTAGAAGTGCGTGGAATGTGTCATATGCAACTTACAAGCCTTTATTAACCATCAGAGATGAAGAATACATGGAAATTATTTGAAAGCATTGATATAAATACATTTAATTTTTGAGTACTTCGCACTCAGTTCACTCTGGCTGAACAAAAACATTGGAATATGGTTTATAGTTCAGTGTGGCTGACTGTGTTTCTTTGTTTCAGAGAAAACCAGTCGGAATGTGAAAAAAAACTCGATTTTTCATCGTCCATGAAGTTGAAATCGATATCACTCACAATTCTTTACATGAATCAGAGAGGACGCGTATATTATGGAGATCTCAAAATAGTTTGAAATATGAACGGCGGAAGCCCTCCCAGCTCAGCCGTTCCCACCCATGTTTTTTATAAGCGGTGCATGTGCAGGCACAGAGCAAGAGTGATTATGTAAAATGATGTCTTTGCAAGTCCTGAGGTCCTGAGATGTGAAAATGGAGCAATTTGTGTACTTCAAATTTATACTGGTCGAAGAAAACCATGTAAATGATCTGCCAAAGTGAACTAAGACAAACAAAAAAATCGAAAATATTGAAGAGATTCGAACTTGGGTCCTTTAAGTGATAACCAAGCACGTTACCTCTAGGTCATTTTACTTAGCTGAAGGTCAGTCGTTAAGTCTGAATCAAGTTCTAAACATTCTTTTCTAGCATGGTTTTCGTGAAAACGCCATTTTTCGATCAGCCAAAGCGAACCAAGTGTTTGATTTTTTTCAAGCTTTATTATTCTTATTAGCCTTGTTGTTCAATGACGGCTTCTGTGTTACATTATCAGTATGAGGTGTGTCGACATAACGCAGGTATTTGAAACCAGTTGATTTTTTTATTGTTGAGAATAAATAGATTCTAAAATGCAGTGGATTTGGTTCGGTCTGGCTGAATGTGATTTGGAAAAATGGCCATCAGCACCATCGAAACATAATTGTATCCTCCAACATCCGTATTTCCAATAACGTGTTCAATTCTCCCACAGATTGTTACTATGAGTCGGTTGGAAGTTGGACATTTGACGGCGATGAGCATAACTTGAAATGTTCTTTATCTGGACCAACACTTAAACATTTCGCTGATTCTATGGAATGGTTAACAGTTCACTCTGGTTGGATGCAATTTTATTTTTTGTATGTTCTGCCAAACAGAAATTTTGAATTTACTCCACGAAGAGCTGTCAGAATTACTGCATTTTTACATGGAAGAAGGATCATCAATTTCTTCATCCAATGGTAAAGAAAACTCAATTTTTCAAAAAATGGTCTTTGGTTCGGTTTAGCAGAACCCCGACCACTTATAGGTGGATTGATCATCCAGCTCTTCATGTCAAAAAATACGCTTTGTCTTATGTTGAAACTTCTCCAAAGAAACTATATCGCAAAAATCAACGGTTGAAAAGTTATTAAAAAGCGCACAAAATCGGCAAAATAAAACACTGTGCGATGCAAGAAAACTAGACGTAAAGTTGAGCCGAACAAGCCCAAGAATGTCAAAAATATTCAAACAAAAAAAGGGTGGATAACGATGATTTTCCACATTTGGAAAGATTGTCTAATTTGAAGCGCACGTGATTTAAGTGATTGCGCGCTGATTACACAGCGTAACAAAAATTAACTTTTTGTCTGTCTCAAGAGCAAACTTATGTGTCTCCGAAGGATTTTGGGCCGCTGAATCTGAATCCGGACTCAGATTTGCTCTTTTACGTCACAATTTTGAGCTATACCTCAATTTATAGGGCAAAATATGCGATTTTGGGCTTTTTTGACTGCAAGCCATCAAGCAATGAAATATTTTATTTAAGCAATCAAAAGGTTAATTGGTCAATAAACATCTGAATTAACGACGCATGCAAAATATTTCGTTTTACCACATCGTATTTGATAGTTTTAAGCGATTTATGTTAGGTACGATATTTCCCATACAAGTCATCCTCTAAAAGTTGCATGCAAGTTTTCATACTAACATAAAATGCTTAAATCTATCAAATTAGATTAGGTAAAACGAAATATTTTGCAAGAGTCGTTAATTTAGATGTTAATTGACCAAATAACCTTTTGATTGCTTAAAAAAAAAATTTCATTACTTAATGGCTTGCAGTCAAAAAAGCCCAAAATCGCATATTTTGCCCTATAAATTGAGGTATAGCTCAAAATTGTGACGTGTTAGAGCAAATCTGAGCCCGGATTCAGATTCAGCGGCCCAAAATCCTTCGGAGACACATAAGTTTGCTCTTGAGACAAAAAAATGTTGCGCTGTGTTATATGGAATCAACCTATTAACTACCATCTGCCTCCTACACCTTCCATTTGCTGCCGTAAATAGTTAGATGGTATTTCATTAGAATTCAAAGCGGGAAATGCCAGAGGTCGTATTGCCCCACCTCAAGGTGCGTTTTGCCCCCAACAGGTTTGCAGCACCCAAAACGTAACATTTTTTTTTTTGTTAACGTAACATTGTTAATTTGATTCGGTAAAATAGATATCACGCGGACCAAAAGTTGGCGTCTCTTAGTCATGGAAGTAAATTAACTTTCAAAACGAAAGACACCCATAAAATCATGCTAATCTTACCCACCTTCCCCTACTGGTTGGATTCTTTCCTAGATGTTCAGCGAAGTTCTTCAAGGTATATGGCCCATTATTTGTATGTTTTTTGTGTTGCTGTATCGTTGACGTTTTTTTTTAAATATAAAACGTTTTTACATTTCTGTCACGATCCTTTATAGATCTTTGCCTTTAGCCCTAAAATAATCACTGGTCAATATATTTTGAAATCCATGGTTAATTTCGGAAGATATCCACATTCATGTTGAACTGTATTGGATATTGGCATGCAGGGATGGGAACACTCACTTGTAGAGAGTTACATTCACTTGATGTTTTCTCAGCTCAGAAGCGTGCAATCAAGAAATGGTGTATGGACGACTTTTTCCTTGTGGTTTTGTCTAAAAGTTTGCCGAATAGAGTAGGTGTCGCACTCGCATGTCAAAGTCGTGACAGAGCTGTGAAAGCGACTCTCCACGAGGTGAGTGTAATTTACATTCACCTAGTGGAGAGTTGCCTTCACAGCTCCCTCATGACTTCAGTATGCGTGTGCGACCCCTACTCTATTCGACAAAGTTTTAGACGAAATTACAAGGTAAAAGTCGTCCATACATCGTTTCTTGATTGCACGCTTCTGAGCTGAGAAAACATCAAGTGAGTGTAACTCTCTGCAAGTGAGTGTTCCCACACTCTCAGAAAAAATCATGTAAATTTAAGTTCACTTGAATGCACATAAAAGGAGCGGCCCGTTTGACACAAATTTACGTCTTCTATCACAAATAAAGTCGAGCTAGCAATCGCTAGAGCCGAAACGAGATATAAATCAAATGAAAGTATAATAATGAACTGGATTCGAACTCTGGTCCGCTGATTGAGAGGCACGTACTATACCTCTCGGCTGTATCACCGAGTTGTGAGACGAATGATAAATGTAAAACTGTTTCTACCTATCTGGTCAGATAGGTTTGTTGACATCTTGTGCAACCAACTGGAACTTACATGATGGATGTAAAATTGAGTCAAATTTGCCATTCAGATATGAAATGTTTACGTACGTTGATGGTTCAAGTCACGTGTAAATTCCTAATTTTTTAAGAATGCATCCTTGGGACCAGACATCCTCCAACGAGTTTCTGTTGTTGTTCTTATAATCTTCAATGTGTGTTTAAGGAAAGGCAAAATAATATAGAGCTACGTGGTGCATACAATGAGCCGTGAAAGTCATATTTCCGTAAACATCATTTTGTCAAATCCACACTTATGTCATGACACCATCGTAAGACAATGTCAATTCTAATTCACAGATGGTTGCCTCTATTAATAAATATCCAACAGAGCTGCAGTCATTGTCAAAATGTGCAAAAAACTTCGTTGCCCACCCACGGGACCAAAAGCAAAATCTTTCGGCCGCATCGGTTCCATTCGATTCCAAGCTGCCATCAATTAGATGAACGACGACAGCGTTCCATCCTCTGTGCTTGAAAGACTCTTGAGGATTGTTAGACCAAACAACACGATCCGTACTTAATTAGTGGCAATTGCTTTTCGCGTATTTGTTTTGCGACAGATAGTCGGGCTCACTTCGACTAGCTCACACTAGACTGATGAAGAATTTGCAAGCAAGAGAATTTGTCAATAAAACCCTCGCGTAGAAGGGTATGACAAACATTGAACAAAATATTTTGCAATCGTACCAAGAAATCGAACAAACCACCAATAACCGAATATAGCAAGATTTCAGTTTTCAATTAGTTTTGAGGAAGTTTTTAGAACCGTCATAAAACTTATTTTTTCTTATAACTGCAGATTATTATTTTTTTCTTTCTAATATCCTTCTACCCGGGATGCCTTTCTAACAGCATGTCGTTTGACGTTCGTGTCGAGTGCATTCCGTTTCGGATACGGCTTCCTCCTGAGAGCTGTTATTACTACTTAACTTTATGGTAGACTACACACAGCGACAGGAGAGCAATTTCTGCAAAACGAACGAACGCGGATACATTTTACGAACGTTCCAAATGCCATTTGACGGGGCGGGATCGGAGTTATGATGACGTTGATATGACCAGACCAACGGAGTCGTTTACTAACCTTCCACACGGTCAGCTGCTGCTGGACAACAACACTTGGTACAATGTGGTGTAGTGTTTCCTCTTGATGTTCGGCCCGCCGGTCGTGATGTGCTGGTGCTTCCACTGCACTGGGGTCACCGGAGTTGAATCAAATTAAAGAAAATCACGAACGGATGACGGATAGTGCGGCGGATGCTTGCACGAAATGATCTCGTGCGGCCAGCCACCAGCTGCGACAGGCTGGAGAAAGTGATTTGTCCCGGAAAAAAGTTAAATTATAATGTACAGGCTTTAGATAAAACTAACTATGCAGAAATTAATGAAAGAACTTGTGATTAGCTTAACATCCTCGATGTACATCTTCGGGACAGTTTGAAGAGAATGCTTATCAAATAATGCTCGAAGCTATACCTTGCATAGTTGTGAGTCGAATGACTATAGGTTTAAGACTCACGTAAATAAATAAATAAACAACAAAAACAACAACAACATCCTTGTATAGTTTGAAAGTTGTGTTATTTGCATCCTAGTATTAATACCTGGCATAAACCAGATGTCGGTAGATACAGACCTTCAAGGGTAAACATCCTCAACTACCACTTCCTTGCATGCAATTCTACCCAAGATGTTTCCGGCAAAAATTCCAATAACAAACTTTATCATGTCATATTATCCAACTACTACCGCTGAGAAGCATCTCCTGATTCCTTGTCGTTCGACGAACGGAAGAATCGTTAACTATCCTTCCTGGCATCAACAGGAAACTATCGTCAGCGGAAATTCTCTTCAGTCTTCCGTGTCGAATTTTAGAAAACGTGGGGGAAATCCTGAAACGTACGCGCTTGGTAAATAGTGGAAAATTGCATTATTATGTCTCAATATTCACTTGGGTGCGCCGCGCCGATGACCTGGATCTTTCAACAGCTATCGTGGATGGAACGTCGCGTCGCCATCAACCACCATGACACTGCCACCCATCACTCGTCACCTCAATTGCCACTGTGTCTGGAATCGTCATTTTCTGGGATGCACTGGATAACCGGAATGCATCCGCGTGACATAGCTGTGCAGAGAAAAGGGTCTGGTGGATTATTTTTAGAGCACACAAACAGTAGGAGGAATCACTGAGTTACAACATCCTACCCTAGCATACAGGTTGATGTGAAATGAAACTAGTTGTAGTTGAGTTCAACTGACACGTTTTGAAATCAAACAAAATCAAATATCGCAAAAATCCGAACGTTTGAAGTTTTTTTTAATGTTGCATTCAATATTTACTTAGTTGAATGATAAAAAAGATTTTCCTCCCATTTTTTACTATAATTCTCATATGTACAGAGTCTATTTCTCAACGTAGTGTTCTATGATCACATTGTTTTTTTTTACCATCAGATCTATACGTACCTCTTGCCAAGGGAGCATTCGGCTCCACTCTCCCCTATCTGCTATGATGCTCGAATAAGTAACGATCTTGATGCTATGCCGGTACTACGAGATGTAGCGTCGCGCCTATGTCAGTGGTGAAATGGTTCCGAGGGGATGGAAGAAATGAATTGTTCTTCTGGTGCACTAGTTTGGGACGGATTTTTGTTTCTGAATCAACTGGAGAGCGCGAGAGGGGAGAAGTGTGAGAAAAGCCCGGAAGAAGTTTAATAATGCATAATGATGCCGTTTTGGGTAAATATGACGGATTTATTTGGGAATTGAAACAGCTGTGGCATTGATTTGAAAACATCCCAGGAGATTGAATCCCGAGGAGGCCATTCCCACACTTCAGATGGCTGTCAATTAGTTTGTTTATCTGGGTATTGCATTTTTGTGGGTACTCATATTTTTGAATCGTTTAGTTCGATCGGCTGGCAGAGGTATTTCGATTTTTTTTTATCAAGCAATTCAACATTGATCGTAGAAGCAACCTAGATTAACCAGATGACCAAAATAAAATCGTTTAGGTTCCTTGACGGTGCTCAAAACTTCCATAAAACTATTAGATCATTGAAATGTTTCTTGTCAGATGGTGCCAACATGTGGAGACTGAGTTAGCTTACCATCCTTAATGTGCATCTTTGAGTGCCCGAAGTTCTGAAAAGTCAGTAACTGCGACGGTCACGTCTTTACGATGATCGAGGAAGGTAAAGAATGTTTGCGTGATATCCGTTTGTTCTAGAGACCGAGTATACCTCTGCATTTCAACAGTTGTTGTGAGAAAGAGTATTATTCATTAGTGGGACAGGTTAAAATATTCCATGATCTGAATCCATCTTGGTAAATTAAGCGATCGATGTTACTTGTTTTTAAATAATGCTGTATTCTGACTGGAATGCGAATTGCGAATGCAAAATGCCGAGTAGAATATTATATCAACTTTATATGATATTAGGGGTTTTCACTAAACAGATTAGATAACTGCGTAAGCCATGATTATCTGGTTATTGAAATGTTTCATGATATTTTGAATGAAATAATCATAGATTGTCTTTGTGAATCAGATTGCGACGTTTAATCAGTTTATTCGGTTTACGCTGTTTAGTGAATCCCCTAATTGTGTTATGATTTTATAGTTATTTTTTTAGTCATAAACTAGATGCAGATTGATGTAATAACTAAAAGTGAAAGAACAAACATTATGGTTTAATCAATATAATAACATAGTTTGTTATAAACTGTCGGCTGTTCGGGTTCGTATGGAGTTGATCATCAATATTAACTTCTTTTCCCGATCAGCCTAGATAGCTGTGTAGTGTCGGTAGCGGTTGTCTAAATTTGCTAAGAATAACACTACGGACCACCTGTTCCGGGGGTAAAAGTCCACTAAACAGGGAACCCCAATCCAAGGTGTCAGGCGACCCGTGCTGATGGATGAATGGTTGAGGGGGTTTAAAATATGCTCGATGTTTGACGGAGCCCGTAATGTAGGTAGATCGCATTTGTGTGTTGCGTTACGGTTAAAGATCTACCAAACCGAACCCTAGTGACATCCGGTTTGTCAAATTGGGGTAATGCGTTTTGGTAATAAGGATTCATGGTACAAAGTCCTTGTTACTGGTGACAGTTTCAAAAATTGCCATTTATTCTGCCTTGCTGATAGTTAAAGAATCGGACTTTGCCCACCCGCGACTACACTTGATGTTAGGAAAACAAACATGCTTTACGTATCTAATTGCGTACTAACCTATCAAGGACTGTTAAGTTCTGGTAATTCAAGGACTCACGTGCATTCTTATTGCAGAACACATTCTCTAATTTGACAGAGTTTTGCAACTAGCCTAAAGTCCCGGGTTTTTCTATGTTGTCTTGGGACTAAACTAGAAGCAAGACATGGATGGGGCTAGAGTTCCGATGCATGGATAAATATCAGTACCACCGTTTTGTTTTTCTCAGAATTCAAATAGATTGTGTTTGATTAGGGGCGCTCTTTCACTGGGATTTGAATCTATATGATAACGGGACCTTTTTATCGCAATCGATTTCTTGCACCTCTGGGATAACAAAACAGGAACTGTACAGAAATCGATGCTTCATTGCCTCTCAATGACAATGGAGTAGTACGACATGCACTAAATACCAAGGATACGGGTAATGCCACAAAGATCTAAATACTGGTCGCAGTGGCTCACCCGAACAGAAAAAAAAACTGATAAAAAAAAGAGATCTTAGATATACAGTGTATCAAACAATTGTCCTTACAGCATTTTTTTTTTCGTCAAAATAATGTTTTATTCAAATGTTCATAATTTTTTTACATGTCATTCAAAAACGCTGAAATGTTGACCAATCACAAACATAAAACTCCATTGGTAAAATTTCAAGCGAGATCAAATAAGTTTTCTGAAACTTATAGAACTTACTTAACAGAAATAATTCTGCTGTAATGATTTGTCTATGTAAACATCCATAACATAATTACAATAATATTTGTTATATTTTTACTAACAAAATTATATCAAATATTGTTTAATTCAACAGCAAGTTTAATCTAACAAAATTTGATATAACCTTGTTACGATTATATCTCAACATTAAGGTGGCCCACACTTATATGAAATATAAAAATTCGAAAAATGGCAAGTCTTACCTCCTAAATCAGTTGTTTTGGACTCCCAGAAGCTAAGTTCAAAATTTGAGCAAAATCAATTAAGCCTAAGGGGGCGCTCAAAACGCTTGAAGTTTGTATGGGAAAACTTGGCCAAATGTATGCAGAAATATTGAGTTTTCGATTTTTGCCGCTAGGTGGCGCTACAAGCGTTCAATAAATAAACCCTTTGGTATTATGGTAGGTGACTATATGCCAAACAACTTTGTCGAAGACTGCAAAGTGATCCAACATCTGTGAAAAAAAGTTATACTCTAGGTAAAGTGAGGATAAACTTTATTGTTGTTTTTCCAATACATGTAAAGGAATAATATCAATAATGAAATCTCAATACTTTGCCTCACTTTGCCTAGGGTATAACTTTTTTTACAGCCGTTAGATCACTTCACGGTCTTCGACAAAGTTGTTTGGCATATAGTCACCTACAATAATACCAAAGGGTTTATTTATTGAACGCTTACAGCGCCACCTAGCGGCAAAATTCGAAAACTCAAAATTTCTGCATACATTTGGCCAAGTTATCCCATACAAACTTCAAGCGTTTTGAGCGCCCCCTTAGGCTTAACCGATTTTGCTCAAATTTTGAACGTAGCTTCTGGGAGTCCAAAACAACTGATTCAGCAGGTAAGACTTGGCATTTTTCGAAATTTTTGTTTTTCATATAAGTGTGGGCCACCCTACTCAACATGTTATATTTTTGTTTTAACTGGAACGAGTTTTGATAGAATTTCTGTTATTTTAGCTACTATCCGTACATGTTTTATAACAACCATTGTTACAAAAATCATTGTAACAAAATAACACATCCTGTAATAATTTTGTTTTTCCTTCCAGTCGGTTACATAAGCAGATTTTTCATATTTTTGTAGTGAACAAATTAACCCTCATAAGATTGCGTATTAAATGTTCATGTGTTAGCGTTCCCTAAAAAAATTTGAAAATATGTCATCCAATATTCTTTCAGATATAGATTATTGAAATTTTGTTCAACAAAACATCAAGCTTTACTAAAAGTTCTATAATTTTCAGAAAACTTATCCAATCTCGCTCAAAATTGGAGCTGTACGGACAATTGTTTGATACACTGTAACTAGTTTCTAACAAAATTTTCTACAATTCAGTAAAAATTTTTTTCTGATTGTCGGAAAACCAAAAGCGAATTACATTGCAATGAGTAATTAAACAGCATTAACAACATAATATGATGTAATTGAATTTTATATCTTAAAACCACAAAATCATTGAACATACTTATATCACAATGAGTTATAAATATCGTGGTTTGTTATAATTATGTTATTTTTCTGATAGAACCCCCTAGTCGGGATAGGTCGACATCTGTAATGACGAGATTTTTAGAAATGGGAAATGTAACCTACTCTACATTCATAGGAACTTTCAATTAACTGTGGAGTTATCGCCGTTACTTGAAGCGACTTAGTAAGTAGAATGTGTTTAGTTTTGTGTTGAAAATACAAACGAAATAAGATTATTATTATTTTAGTAATGATATATAATTACTCCATGTTCAAAATTTGCCAAACAAATCCACAAGTTCACCATTTATACTTTCAACATTCCCGTCATAAGTTGTTTAAGGAATTTCAGAAAGATCTCATGGTGAAATCGTTGGAGATTTGCTACAATTCGCATAGGAAATGATACTGACGATTCAACGTTATTACCTTTCAACGATCTGTAACATTCGTGTTGAGAAGTATTGAAATACATAGCTTAGGAAGCATCCATAAATGACGAAGGAATTTTTGACTGATTTTTTTACTCCCCCTCCCCCTTCGTAGCATATTTTCCCATACCTAATACGGATGGGCGACAAAACGTCGAAAAGTGTGTAAGTGTTCAAAGTTCAGTGTAATGTGTTTTTGTTTGACTTTAAATTGTGTTCTGTGAAAAAAGTGCAGGTTGTGTTCGTATGTGTTGTGCAGTTTTTCCGTCTCTTAGTTGTCCGGCAAGAGAAGCATATATCTATAGTTTACCATACTGCGCTACCATAGAAGAAGATCCACAACCCACCACCAGAGGGAAAGCATGAAACCACCAACTGAAAAGGTTGAGTACAGAGTTTTGGGTTCCGGGTCATTTAGCTTAACGCCATTTGGCCAAATGCCGTTTGGTCGAACGCCGTTTGGCCGAAAAAGGTGTGAAGAACGAGTATAACTCGAAAGAACAGCCTGTGATTCAAAGAAGGAAAAATCTCTGATAAAAATAATCCCAGTTTCAACGCTAACTAATTCCTTGTTAAACTAGAAAGAATAGCCTGTTAAAAGAAGGAAATATTTCTGATGATCATATTGGCAACTAGAATGTAATCCAGAGTTTGCCCACGCCTCCAAATCCTTTTGATAATAATTCGGCCAAACAGCATTATTCGGCTAAACGGCCCTATCGGGTATCGGCCAAATGGCCGGACACCAGAGTATTGTGTGGATACCTAGGTGGATACTTAGTACTTTTGGCATGTGAATACCGGATGAGTTGCGGAGAAGGACAGCTGAACCGCGCAATTTTGGGCAGAACTTCGGTTCTGAATGATGAGACCCCCCCCTTTACTTAAGAAAGTATCGGAAATTCACGCCGTAAACCAAAACAGATGCCCTTGAATGAACAATGGGCCTGATAATTGCCACCCTGCTAGAGGTGCTAGAGATCTGGCCGACGATCGCAGAAGATGTGTCGTAATAGTAAAAGTTGTTTATATACAACAGAGCGAATATTCCATGCCCGCGAAGAACTGGTCAAGAAGTATGCCGACCCTGAAGTCAGAAGTCTCAGAAAGGCTCCCCTTTGAGCTAGTCGGCAGTTACAAGTGAAAGAATAGGTTTCCTTTAAAAGAATAAAGAACTCACTATTTGCTTAGATTACTCGATTCGACGTTTTGTCCCTGAACCACCTAATACACGGCTCGTTACACAATCCCAGATTCCCCCTCTCCCTTTAAATGCTACGTCATTTATGGACGCCCCCTTAGAAACTTTGTATTATGGAAAACACAATATATTGTTATATATATATATATTATTTAACTCTAGTCGTGCATTGGGGTCATTATGGCCCCTAAAGTGCACTACGTCAGCGGGGTGAGCGTCAGCTAAAGTACAAAGAAGGTTATTTTTTGAATGCTCTTGTAGCTCAAAAATTCTAATAAATGAGAAATAAATAGTGTTCCCTTAAAGAGTTTTAATTTTCTCTATATCTCTACGACTACGTGCTTTAATTCGTTATATGGTGTTTCGCGAATAACATTTAATTTTTCTTTATTTCTAGATTTTCAGCCCTATATTTTTCAATTCTGACAAAATGTTTGGTCGATTTCTTTCATCGACCTCCAGTGCACTTGAAAAGGTTTTTTTTTCTCAAACAAATCAAAATTTGTTCTCTCTGACCGGCGCTTTTCAACCCAGAGCTATATGCCTTCATTGGCTAACATGATTCAGAAGCAAATTGAGCATGAGCTCATGAGAGTGAGAAACGATGGTTCAGCAGCGCAGTGGCTCTCTGAATCTTTCTCTTTGTCGGTGTATACGGCAATGAATATACTTGTTTTTTTTTATTCATTATTTCAGTGTAAATAAATCGATTATAATAGTTACGTATAACATTCCCATAACAACAAAATGATTGTTTTTACGTTTAGAGCAACGAATAAATCCACTGAAACATTTCCGTATCCTTACACTCGCCGCAGCATGTGAGAAAGAATGATCACTAGTCAGTTTGCTTCACAAGCCAAACGACCAATGGGAACAGCGGTCGCAGATGATTCGGGTTTTCTGTGTTGCTTTTGTGTTGTCCTGGGCTGGCGCTTTTCAAGCACTGTCGACCCTCTTTCAACGCGAGTTCTTAGCAAGGTCTTTAGTGGACTCTTATTTTCACGTGACGGTTTGAGGCTACCAACACACCAATTTTTGTTTACTAAAAATTTGCAAAATTTTGGTAAAATTTGTATTTTTTTTTTCAGAAATAAAAACTTATTGAATCTTTCAGTAATTTGTAACGCTATTCTGGTTGTCGAAGATTCATTGCAATCTTCATTAATTTTTACTGAATTGCTGAGAATTCAGTGATTTTACTGGCAACATGAGATTTGCCTGCAATAGGATACTGCAAGATGACGCCACGAAGCCGTGCACTGACAGTTCAGCGAGCTTGTTAACATGGACTTAGTCTCTGGCGGAGATCCGGCAAAACTGTTTTTCGATACAATTTCAGTAAAACGGTAATTAGACGATTGGTCTTGTACTAGTAGGATTGAATAATATCGATATTTCCGTATCATAATGGTTTCAGGACGGAAAACGTAAATTTAATTTTCGCCGCTCGTAAACAATTTTAACAGCTTGTAAACAAGCTCGATGAACTGTCAGACAAAGTGAGGTTAGATCAGGTGCTGTACCCTATTTCCTGATAGATTTAAATTGAATGGTTATAAGTGAATGTTTGAATCAATATTTCTTTTTATGGTCAATATTGTTTGTTGTGATTTGTACAAACTTTCAGTCTGTTTGACGATTTTTATGGTAGGATATTGGTACCCTCATTAAGCATTTAACTCCCATTTTCATCCTACGAAAAACAAATGATTGTTGTTTGTTTTGTTTCTTATTTTTGTATTTTCTGTTAGAAGTGAGCATGCAAGAAAACAAAAAGAACGGAATGAATCGGTGCCGTAATCGCTTGTTTTTGAATAGAATGAATTTGGGAGTGTGGGATTATTTTGGGTACTCATACCCTATGTGCTACTAGATCATCTGCTAATAATTTATTACGAAATTGAATTACATTTTAGAGTTTCGTTTAAACGTTACTTGGAAGAGAAGAAAAGCAAATTTATACAAACAAAGAGAGATGGAATTGAGAGTGTTTCCATAAAAAGTTTAGAAGAGGATCAGCATCGCAATCGCTGCCGATGAAAATCGAATTATAATTTTAAAAATTAATTACTTTTTCCACTTGTGAGATGGAGGAGACTTGAATTTGCGGCGGCCGCGGCCGCGTCCGATAACCGGACGATGTCCGCATGGCCACTCGCATCCAAAACATAAGAAACCGTGGAAGACGGCTGGGCTGATGGCTTCCGCCGCGCCGTTGAGAGTGCGTTTGTGCGCGGTAGTCAATAA
The DNA here is from genome assembly GCF_035046485.1 of Aedes albopictus. Lineage (NCBI taxonomy): Eukaryota > Metazoa > Arthropoda > Insecta > Diptera > Culicidae > Aedes > Aedes albopictus. The sequence continues at coordinate 131,462,715 of NC_085137.1, forward strand.
ATTACACCGAACTTATGGCGGTCTGGCGGCGGGCGGTGGTGGCGTTCAAAACAGCTCCCAGAGCGCGATTTTTTTTTTCCTGAACTGGGTATCCAATGACCGACCGGTCAATAACGGGGAGTCAATTTCAAATTTTGGACTGCAGTAAGAGTGCTGTATCTTTCTACCGAGATAGTCGCTATTAATAGAATTAATTGCTTTATTTACACAAATTGTTGTTGGCTCCGATGCGCTGGTGGCCGCGCGGGTTTCAAATGCTTATGCAAGATGAAAGTGATAATACAGTGATTCTATGGAGTAATAAATTTCCCCCTTTCGTTTTTTTTTCTCGTTGCAGGTGTGTATCCATGAGCGAGGGTACTCTGTACGGTCAATGGGGACTTGGTGAGTGATCGACTGCAGATGATCCCATTTGTTGTAAGTAGACGTTTGTAGGGCATCATCTTCGCAATACAAAACAATCGTTGAATTAGAGTTTGAGGAGGTCTTACGATTATAATCAAACAAATAGTTGTTGGGTAGTTTTTTATTCCAGGTTGGTCACCCAAACCGGGAAGCCGCAAAAACCAACGATTCGTCGATGTATATTAGCGAAGTTAGCCATATGTGGCCAACAGGGTACCCGGGAACCAAGCCCTATTGAACAAGCACGGTGTAGAAAACAATGGTTAAAAATTTGTTGAAAACAATGGTTAATACCTTCTTTCTCTCTTATTAACTGTAAGGACGTGGCCAATGCCTTCATTGATTCTTCCCCCGGCTATAGTAGTTTCCTAGGCCCGTTTATTGTGTTGGGATTCTGGAGGCTGAGGTCGGAGATTTTTTTTTGTTTCATTGCATCGTCTTTTAGTGCGGACTTTTGTTCTTGGCTAGATATGAATTGGTGAGCTCGGTCTATACTATTGCTTTAGTTTACAAAATAAAAGAAATTCATCATCTATCAACAAACGTATTTTTCTTGCATAATTACGTGCTGATTTTAGAATCGTGCTTTGAAAATGATTAAGTAGAACTGTTTTTCATCAATATCTGAAAATCGAGTTTTACACTATTTAAAAATAAAGAAATTATTAAAATTCAAATGTCTTGCTTTCTTGTAAACTAGTTTTTAATATTTTGGCATGAATTTATTTTAGGTTTTTTGGCGCCTTCATAGTTGAGCTTCAGGTTACCTCACTTGACAATTTCGTATGAAAATTCGCCCGTGTGTACCTTATTCTTACCAATACTGTGGGTTTATCATCACGTAGCATTTATCACATCATAACTAACGAAAACAATGCTACTTTTCCTAAACAATGAAGCTTATCAGGGCATGGAATCAAAGCGCTGCGGTATCCGAACGTCGAATACCGCTCCGAAAGAATGGACATTCCGTGGCTTTCAAAAGTGTATTAGCATTCCATCAGTCCGGTTTCACACAAACCCGGGCACAACTAAATAGCCTAGAAACAAAATATGTAGCTTTTCATAGATAGAGGTGAGGAGGTACCAACCAACCGCAATCATGCCGTGCACGCAATCACCGCCCAACAGCTGCTCGAGATAACATTGCAGAAATACAAATAAAACATATTCAATTGATCGTAAAGTAAGTTCAGGTTCCACTGATTTGCCGCTTTGGTTGTGAAGGCATATTTTCCCTATGTGGGTTCCAGATAGCATTGAGTATTATCAACATATCGAATGTCATTGTAATCATGAAGTTGGTATCGCTGAAATTTTGAATTTTATTTTCTTATGCAGATGTTTTTCAGAATGTTTAATATTAGTGAGTTCGTTCCATACTCTTGTTTTGTTGGACTGCATTTTATTCATTAAAAAACTATTGAACCATTTTAAGTGTCGCTACATTGTGGCAAAAGTGTATTATTCTGTAACTGCATTGGCAAATTGTATTATGTTAATTTGTATGTTTGTATCATTATTCATAAGATGAACAAATTGAATATCCGTTCTTTTTTTCAAATTTAAACCTTTTTTAAAGAAATTTTAAATTCATATCGGGCGTTTCTACCTTTACAGCCGCAGTTTGCACTACCTGTCCACATCGGACTATCTTTTCCGTATCTCCAATTGGCTTGGCCCCTCGCTCGATAAGATTGAAAGAAGTTGGTCGACCACCATCGTTGACAGTAGACACGCAAAGCTCGGGCTCCCGGTGATTATATGTAGCAGCGCCGCACCGTTTCACTATTGCTGTGGCACGTACCGTTTTCTCGTTGCCCAACCGTGACTCGTTGTTGAATGTTGGTTGATATTTAATTGCGTTAGACTGTTAAAATATCACAAAACAAAAAATGCTGTCGTTAGAGATATCGAGAGGAACAGGCTTGCAAATGTAAGGCGGTTACATTTTCAAAGTCATTCGATAGGAAGAAGCTTTGTACAGCATTGGTTCAAAGTTCTATTACTCTTTTTGTTTTTCTTTGCATTCGGTAACACAAGCTACGAAAAAAAACAACTTAAACTTGATGTTGAAGCTATCACATTTTAATAAAATTGATATTTTGACGCAAATGTGTGGTTATTTCTAAATCAAATAAAAAAATAGTCTCAGCATGAATTTTCAGATATTTGAAAATGTTCTTACGAACCATAACGAAAACTTTTTGGATTATCGATGGGTTTCAAAACCATTTTGAAACTAAATAGACTTCAAATTGTTTTTTATATGTCTAGTGTACCTTATTACAATTTACTGCTCAATTGAGTACCCAGTAATAAATAAATTCAGAAATTAAAAAAAAATATCATTGAATGAAACAGATTTGGTTTTATGATGGCATTGAAAGGCTCTTTAAATCTATTTGGCTTAAAATTGAAGCTTGATCCATACAAATTTCAAATCTTGGCCAATTCTGTAATCATGACTGACAACAAACAATAGTCTGAAGTTGATGTTGATGGGATGTAGAGTGATAAGATTTATCCAGCGGGTGCTAATCAACACACAATCTGCTAATGAGGACTGACTGATAACTATGGACGACACGAACCTGCTCTTCTGGTGGTGGCGCCGAGTAGAGGAGCGGCATGACGATTCGTTTTGATTTGACCGCTGCTGCTGGGCCAGTTGTTGTCGTTGTGCCAAAATGACACCATCGCGGCAAGGGTAAATGTTTACGTAATCATTGCCGCCGTCATCGCGTCCCCGGCGGTTTGTGTGTGCAAAAAACACGAGATAATATCAAAAAGAACCGGTTGGTTGCCGTTCACCGGGCGGGCGGTCTCTTCTCTGTGGACGATCTGTTGTGCGTGTGCAAATGTTTGTATAAAAATGTGATTCAATCTACGTGCGGTTCGGGTTGACCATTCTGCTGCATTTGAATGGAGATGCGAGACTTACTGGTTGGTTGAGATTGTTGTTTAGGTTAAATTTTAGAAATTGCTTATTACCGGTTTCTTCCATTAGTTTTTGGAATAGATTTTTATTAAAATTAGCAAATTTCTTGGAGTTTTATATTTTGTTTTTAAATTAATTGATTGATTGATTGATTTATCTTTATTTGAGAGACTTTCAGCCCTTGGCTGGTTCGTCTCTTTTTTAAATTAAGTATTTCTAGGTGGAAACGGCAACGTTTAGTAAACTTTTACCGGAACAAATCAAACTTAGGCCGGAGCAAATCACATTTTTTTTTCTTTTGTCACAGTGCTCGTCGACTCGTCAGGGGAGGGGGATGATAAATAATAAACGTATTTGATGAAGAAATACCCAAAAAATTGGGCAAAAACACAAAACTCATCGGATTTGTTAAGAAATTTTCTTGGCGACTCAAATTCCACCTTAAAATTTCTCGAATAATTGATTTGTTTTCCCCCCTCAAAATGTTGAATTTCGACCAAAACTTTTTTAGGGGGAGGGGGTGACATAACAAAAAATCGAATTATGTGTCAGCCTTATTTATTGCAAAGTATGTGTACTCTTTTTTCATACAAACGGATCAATTAAAAAATATATGAAAGCGTATTTCAATTCAATAATTTTCAAATAATCCAAATATTTTTAAATTTTAGCTTCTTGTTCATTATTTCTCCATCCTGTAACGCTCCTGAGATCCTCTGAAATCTCCCAATATGCCTCTGAAACTTCCTGAAATACCACCAAAACCCCTTGAAACCTCCTCAGCCTCCTGTCAGGCACTTGAGACCCTCGGAAACCCCCCAAAATGTTTCAGTAACGTTTCCGGAGCCCCATGAAAATCATCTGAAACCTCCTTTAATTGCCACCAAACACCCTAAAGCCCCTTGTAAGGACCTTGTAAAGTACCTGCGACCCTCCGAACCCCCAGAAATCGCTCCTGTAATGCTTCCGGAACCTCCTGAAAAACCTCTGAAACTTCCCGAATTGCTTCCGAAACCACCCCGAAACCCCCTCGGTCCCCATGTAACGCACATCAGACCATCCGAAACCCCTGAAAACGCCCATGAAACGCCTCCTTGATAGTTCTCTGAAATGCAATCGAAAACCCGCTGAAACCCTCTCGAAACCCCATATAACGCACCTCAGGCCCTCCGAATCCACCGAAAACGCCCATATAACACCTCCGGAATACTCTGAAACTTCTTTGAAACTTCCTGAAATGCCACTGAAACTCCCTTGAAACCCTCTGGACCCCTGTAAAGTACATAGAACCCTCCGAAACCCCTTGAAAACTCCTCTGAACCCCCTCCCCTTCCCGAAACTCCCTGGAAAGTTCTCTGAAATACCGCATAACTCCTGCTAAAATCTCCTAAGCCACACGACCTTTTTAAACTTATTTGAAATCTTATATAACTGAACCTATTTAGGTAAAAATTCTATTCAGGTAATCTCGACTTGTCACTTAAATGGAGGTTTGGGTGTACACCCGATTCTTTTTTTGCATGGGTCTTGTTTTTGCTATAACTCAGTCAATTTTCATCCGATTCTCATGAAATTGTGTACACATGTAGGTACGATTAGTACTATGCGTGTACCAAATTTCATGAGAATCGTTTGAAAATTGGCTAAGTTATAGCAAAAACAAGACCCATACAAAAAAAGAATCGAACCCGTGCAAAAACAGAAGTTTAATTGCAAGAATTGTGTCTACGTTTTTCAATATTGAATGAATAGTTCGTTGTACAGATTTTGATACCATAATTTTGTCTGATCTGTCCACAATATTACCCTAATTATTATGCAAATCCTATGTTAATAAAAGTCATGATAATTGTCGGTTTGAAAAAGTATTCGTGAAATGTAGCTCTCCGTATTGTCATGGTCGCCATGTAGTAGCTCGCAATTGAGGAACTACAGCCTATTTATTGCACCCATAAACAAATAGAAATGCTCCATAGAAAATCAAAAAGCGCTCCATGAAGGTTGAACATATGTTCCATGAAAATGTGCAATGTTACCCATAAATAATTGAAAACGTTCCATACTTTATAAAAAATGTACCGGTAAAACATAAAATTTTCTCATTAAAAGTGAAATTTTGCCCCAATAAATAATACTAAAATGCTCCATAATAAAATACAAATGCTCCCTAGAAAAATGCAAATGCTCCATAAATAATTAAAATTATACCCATAGAAAAATGGATGTTGCTGCATAGAAAAATAAAATTGCACCATAAACAATTGAAATTGCACCATAGATAAAAGATATATGCTCCATAAGTATTATCAAAGTGCACCATGGAAAACATGAATTGCTCCATGAAAAATTGAAAATCTTCCATAGGTAGCATATTCTCATAACTTAATTTGACAGAGCTGAATTGCTTTACATTACACTGCTTAAGTGGTGCAAATGTTTAAAGTTACGGAGAATTTTAATTTTTTTATGGAGCCTATTATATTTTATGTGGTGCAGTTTGATAATACTTATGGAGCATATGTCTATTTTCTATGGTGCAATTTAAATTTTTTATGGTGCAATTTTATTTTTCTATGGAGCAATATTCAATTTTCTATGGGTACAATTTGAATTATTTATGGAGCATTTGTATTTTTCTATGGAGCATTTGTATTTTATTATGGAGCATTTCAGAACTATTTATACAGCGCAACATTTTTTTTGTCCCAAGAGCAATCTTATGTGTCTCCGAAGGATTTTGGGCCGCTGAATCCGAATCCGGGCTCAGATTTGCTCCAACACGTCACAATTTTGAGCTATACCGCAATTTATAGGGCAAAATATGCAATTTTGGGCTTTTTGACTGCAAGCCATTAAGCATGGATTTTTTTTAAGCAATCAAAAAGTTAATTGGTCAATTAACATCTAAATTAACGACTCATGCAAAATATTTGGTTTTACCTAATCAAATTTGATAGATTTAAGCATTTTATGTTAGTATGGAAACTTGCATGCAACTTTTGGAGGGTGACTTGTATGGGAAATATCGTACCTAACTTAAATCGCTTAAAACTATCAAATTTGATTTGGTAAAACAAAATATTTTGCATGAGTTGTTAATTTAGATGTTAATTAACCAATTAACTTTTTGATTGCTTAAAAAAAATATTTCCATGCTTAATGGCTTGCAGTCAAAAAAGCCCAAAATCGCATATTTTGCCGTATAAATTGAGGTATAGATCAAAATTGTGACGTGTTGGCGCAAATCTGAGCCCGGATTTGGTTTCAGCGGCCCAAAATCTGTCAGAGACACATAAGTTTGCTCTTGAGACAGACCAAAAGTTAATTTTTGTTACGCTGTGTTATTGGTGCAAAATTTCACTTTTAATGAGAAATTTTTATGTTTTACCGGTACATTTTTCATAAAGTATGAAACATTTTCAATTATTTATGGGTAACATTGCACATTTTCATGGAACTTATGTTCATTCTTTATGGAGCGCTTTTTGATTTTGTATGGAGCATTTGCAATTTGTTATGGTTGCAATAACTTTTTGCCATTGAGGAACCCAGATGCAAACGGGTGTAAGCGACCAAACAATTTTTCAGATTCCAAGCTTTTATGAACATTTTGCCTTTCTCGTTCACCTAAGTGAACTCAAAGGCTATATGTTCACTCAAAAAACGAATTTTCGGGTCAAGGGTCAAGTCACATATACCAATCAACTCAGTTCGACGAATTGAGATGATGTCTATGTGTATGTATGTTTGTGTGTATGTGTGTGTACAAAAAAGTTTACTCACTTTAAAGGCACTTTCCATTTTTCGGATTATAACTCGAATCGAACCGGAATTTTACCGCATTGTTTGCTATTAAAAATGGTCCGGATCGGTCAAGGCGTTCCGGAGTTAAGGCCATTTCAGTGATCCGGACCAACTGGTCGGTAGAACTAGCCGTATATAAACCTGAACCAAGCCCCATCATACGACACATCAAACTGTGCCGATTTTTGTAATCTTTAGCATGGTTGACGTCTCCAGTTAACCTAGTGGTTAAGGCTATGGATCGCCAATCCGGAGACGGCGGGTTCGATTCCCGTTCCGGTCGGGAAAATTTTCTCGACTCCCTGGGCATAGTGTATCATTGTACTTGCCTCACAATATACTAATTCATGCAATGGTAGGCAAAGAAAGCTCTTCAATTAATAACTGTGGAAGTGCTCAAAGAACACCAAGTTGAAGTGAGGCAGGCCAAGGCCCAGTGGGGACGTAGAGCCATAAAGAAGAAGAAGAAGAAGCATGATTGACGAATTTTGTGCGGAAATCAACATTTGAGACCATAAATTGCACGATGTCGGCCCAAAATTCAAGATGGCGGCCTAATATTCAAGATGGCGTCTTCAAAATCAAGATAATAGCTGTTGAATGGCGTTTTAGGCTCTAAAACCATGCAATATGGGTATATTTGGTATGGGGCTCCAAAAATTGCGCCCAGAATATACAAGATGGCGGTTTAAAATCCAAGATGGCGGCTCAAAATTCAAGATAGCGGTAGTTTAATGATGCTTCAGGCTCTAAAACCAAGTAATATGGATGTGTATATTATTGGCCTAAAATCCAAGATGGCGGCTCCAAATTCAAAATGAGGCTGTTAAATGAAGTTTTAGGCTCTAAAACCATGTAATATGGGTATATTTAGTATCGGGAAGAAGTCTGGACTTCAAAAATGGCGACCAGAACATACAAGATGGCGGTCTAAAATCCAAGATGGTGGTTCAAATTTCGAGATGGCGGTTGTTTAATGGTGTTTTAGGCTCTAAAACCATGTAATATGGGTATATTTAGAATGGGGAAGAAATCTGGTTGACAAAAATGGTGAACAGAACATCCAAGATGGTGGCCTAAAATCCAAGATGGCAGCTCCACATTCAAGATGGCAGCTGTTTAATGGAGTTTTAGGCTCTAAAACAATGAAATATTGGTATATTTGGTATGGAGAAGATGTCCGTAGTCCAAAATTGGCGACCAAAATATCCAAGATGGCGCCCTAAAATATCAGATGACGGCTCCAAATTCAAGATGGCGGCTGTTTAACCCGAGAGCGGTAGCGTCGTGTACTGAGTACACGCACCATGAAAAATGCACGTTTTCGGTACACAGCGTGAGCGTGGTGTCGTTGCAGGTAATCAAAGACGCGACTGCTCGAGGGTTAATGGAGGCATTAGAACCATGCGATATGGGTATATTTGGTATGAGGAAGATATACGGGGTCCAAAAATGGCGACCAGAATATCCAAGATGGCAGTCTAATATCAGAGATGGCTACTCCAAATACAAGATGGCGGCTGTTCAATGGAGTTTTAGGCTCTAAAATCATTGAATATGGGTATGTTTGATATGTGGAAGATGTCCGAAGTCCAAAAATGGTGACAGCATTATTCAAGATGGCGGTCTAAAATCCAATATGGCAGCTCTGAATTCAATATGGTGGTTGTTTAATTGAGTTTTAGGCTTTAAATCCAAGAAATGCGGATTTATATAGTATGGTGAATATGTCCGGAGTCCAAAAATGATGACCAGAATATCCAAAGAGTTTAAGGCTCAATTATAGAAAGCCAGAGAAACGATTTTATTAATGGTGCCATGAAATGGATTTTTGATAAACGTATGAAAGTGCGATATTCATAAAAATGTCACTTGTTGAAATTGGTTTTCGAAGGCACGAAAAAGGCGCCATCAGTGCTAGGTGGATTAATTAGTTTTTTTTTTAAAATAAATTCAGTGTTTTGTGGTCAAAAATTAAAGTGAGTGTTGAGGGCAAAGAAGAAAAAATCGGATTATTCAAGTGAATATTCAGTGATTGTCATAACGATCTTTCTTTTCTTCTTATCATAACGCAAAATTTGCGCAGCTTATAGTAATTGTGGTCTACCGCAGACAATAGACGGTAGCGGAAGTGGAACTAATTAAGGCAAATAATGATAATGAATCAATATTTGATCGACAAGTGTGTTATAACTCGGCTCCTGGAGAAACCTCTTAAAATCCCAAAAGAAAGCACTGGTCTGGTCAGTGAAATTCCAGGTGACATTTCTGGAGGAATCCCTGGATAAGTTTCTGGAAAAAACATGCGAGGAATTACAAGCCGAATTCCTGCAGGAATTCCTGAAGGAATACCGTTAAAAAAATCTGGTGGAAATCTCTGGAGGAGTTTACGAGTAAATCACTATTGCAATCTCCGAAGAAATCCGAAGGAGTTCATGGATTTATTTCGGGTATAATTCCTAGAAGAATTATTGGAGGAATTCCTATGGAAATTGCTGAAGAAATTACTCTTATTTCTGGACAAATCTATGGAGAAAATCCTGAAAAAAGTTCTGACAGAATATCTGGAGCAATTCCTGGAGATTCCCAGCAGAAATGGTTTAAAAAATTCTAAAGCGATTCCAAGAGATATTCCTGGAAAAATTTCAAGAGGAACCCTCGGGAAATCCATAAGAAGAAGCCCTACAGGGAAATCTATAGTGGCGTTCTGGAGAAATCTCAGAGAAATTCCTGGATAAATTGTTTGAGAAATTCCCGGAGAAATGACTGAAGGCATACATAGAGTTTTTTTTTGGGAATCCTCAGAGAGCTCCCCGGTGAAATAACTGGATGGCTCTGGTACGGTATCTGAAATAATACCAACAGCAGGAATTTCTGGAGGAATCTCAAGGGAAATTTGAGAAAGAATCTCTAGCAAAATTCCTAGATAAATTCAGGATAAATCCACGGTGTTATTCTTAAGAGGAATTATTAGAGAAATCTCCACAAAAACTTCTGAATACGGCCCTAAAGGAGTTCCTGTAGAAATTCCTGGAAAAAGTTGTGCAGGAATTTTACCAAAAATTTTAGAAAGAGTTTCAGAAGGAATCCCAAGAAAAAACTTTTGGAGGTATCACAGAAGGAATGCGTTGGTAGAATTTCTGGAAAAACAACAGCCGGAATTCCTGGAGTACAGTAATTTTTCGGTTTTATCACGGTCAAAACAAATCTTACCGTGAAATAAACGAAACCGTGAATTTGGCGAAACGAGTTATAAATGTCCATTTTTTATTCAAAATCGATCAATCGCAAATGTTATGACCCGTAATTCACATTTTCTATCTGCTCTAGTGGACTGGGCTATGTTACATTGACTGTAAATTCATTTCGGAATGCTTTAGAACAAGTGTGTTAAATCGAAACGTAAATCGTGATAAAACTGAAGTGAAAAGCGTGAGGGCGAGTAGTGATTAAACCGACTAGTAATAATTACCGAAACGCCACTGTAATCGTAGCAAGAAATTTCGGAAAAATTCCACTTTAAATTCCTGAAGGGTTTTCTGTAGAAATTCTTGGAGGAACCCCAAAAATATGTGAAACAAAACCCTTGGAGAAATCTCTGGAGGAAATTTTGTAGAAATTCCCGAAAGAATACAATGGCTACAATTCCTGAAGCAACCTCAGCAAGAAATCATAAATGAATATCTGAGAAGAAGAAGAAACAAATTTAGCTTTTTTCCATATTGGGACGAGCTCAAAAAGTGATTACCCCAGCGTCACATGTTTGGGGATGTCTTATCTATAGAACTCCTTAGAACTAACAGGCATCTTCTATTTTTAGGCGAGAATGGCACCTGCTACGTCAAGTTCCAGGTAAATGTGAGGAAGAGCAGGGAAGTGATGATTTCAATCGCTTGCCTACTTCAGGCCGTTGAGTTCTCTGCTCCTGTGCAGGGTCATGTGAATACCGGAGTGTTGTTGGGAAATAGTTATTTTTGGCACAGGGTTCACGCATTGGTGCGTGGATGTCAGGAGGGGTAGATTGTTTGAAGATAATATGGCACAGTTCGCTTGGTTGCATAACTAGTAAGAGTTATCGATAGATTGACACTGTGTTGAAAAAAAGTAGAATGAAAGAAAACGGGTTTTTACCATTTCTGATTCTAAGGTATGCGCACAGCAAAATCTGGCCAAAGAAAATCAAGCAGTAATAATTCATTCCAACTTGTTCCCAAACCAAAAGCAATTATACGTAAAAAAGCATTAATTTACTTTAAATCAACATCAAGACATTGCTGATTTGACTTGTTATATCCGTCATCTCGAGTTTTGAGCTTGAGTCCTTCCGTAAAGTTTTGCACAGTACCTTCGACCGCATGCCAAGAAATTTTTACCACCTATGTGTCAAAATCAATCTTATTTTTCGATGAAAGCTGTCGTTCTTGACATTTTTTGAAGGTTCCAATTCACGGTTACTCAATATTTTTCAATTGGGTTGAGTTTTGAAGTGTATGAGATTTTACGTTTTTTGGAAAAATGTAGTACAATTTCTACATAGTTTTCTGCAAACAAACGCAAGCATTCTCCGCCAAAAACAGGGGACAAAAATCAATTCAAATCAATACACAATATCTAAGCTTTTGAATAAGGGGTGCCAGCCATTTTTCCCGACATTTCCCGTAGTGAAAAAGATGATTTGCTGTGCATGTATTTCTAAAAGTTCGGTTTTTTCAAACCACAAATTCATATTGTTGATCAAACTATGTATTTCTTGCCAAACTTCGATTTTTCTTGCTCTTAAGTTGATCTGCAACCTCTCCAGGTTGTAATGATGTATAGAACCGAATACTTGAAAGCTAACTTAGGTCTGCGGGGACGGTCGCTTTAATATACATTGTCAGATTTTCAGCACGTTTGTGCAAAAACTTTTCGAGGACTTCTTGTTCCCTTGACTCTATTTTAAACACAATGTCAAAATACATCCCGAAGTAAATATTTTTCAATTCCTTACACAATAAGCTTTCATTTGCGCCAGAGATTACCACGATTCGTTGAAAATAGAGAAATTTCTATCCAAAATGCGGTGGCTAGATTTTGCTGTGTGCATACCTTAGTGATGGCTACGAATACACATGAGATGTGTATGTTGAGAACAGAGAGAAAGTAGATAGTACGATACAAAGTAGAAAGAATGGGGCTAGCCAGGAATTCAACCCAGGACCTTGTGCAGATTAAAATCTTTGGAAGAGCAATATTAATGCCAGATCTGACAGAAATTGATCATTATTCATTATTTCTACTTATTGATTGATATTTAGTCAAAGGCAATATTGCAATACCCTTCCAACCCTACTTCCAACAATATTTAGAACCATGCCTCTTACTTTCCGCAAAAAAGAATTTCCTCGCGAAAGCTCAAGTGCCAAACCCACAACAGCACTCACAACACTTGCCTTCTACCATGGTAGCTTCTCTAGGACTCGCACAACAGATCGATAACCGCCACACGACCAACAACGACGGACGACTCGAGTGGCGACGGCGACGACGTCCATCGTCGCCACGCAGCCCCCGCCGGTAGTCAGCACTGACTGCTGGCTGGTGACGGCCGAGCCGACGACGACGTTGAATCAGAAGAAATGCGAATCCAAACCATAACCACGCCCTGAGCTGGATAAAGAGCGACAAAATAACAACATAAACTGAGCCTCCTGCTCCCACCCCCTGTGCCCACACGTCGCAGGGAACTATATTAGCAGGTACCCAACCTACCGTCTCCGATGTCCTTGCCGGTACGGGTTTGTTCGAATACCTGAGTGGAAAGTAATAGGAAAAGTCTAACTTTACCAAATACCGTATGTGTAATAAGAAAATCCATGAACAGAGATAACTTATATGTTTGATGAAGTTAAGCTTGGACTCAGTGATGAGATTTGATAAATTATCGCAGTAGTTGGCTTATGCACTTCTGTAAAAGGAATACAAAATTGACGACAAATTCATCACAATTTTCTTAGAATTCAAAGATACATTCAAATCTAATTTTCCAATTAGAGTGATAAAACAAAAATAAATAAATTAAAAGTATGATGCGCGATGCCATTTTAAAAGATTCTGAATAAAAAAGTTTTGGTTGATTCGACTACACAGATGGGTGAGATTGAATTAGATGGGTGAGCTCGTTCCATATTATTTAAATAATAACTATATAATGATAGATCATCGCAAAAAAAAAATATTCTTGTAGTATTTTTTTCAATTCTCTTCATATTTATCAAATTTGACTAGCCTTGTGGATGACTGTACGAGCCTTGATTTTTTTTTCACTTTAAAACTCTTTGCAGGTCGATCTTAACTTCCTCACAACAAAAGAATTGAGGGGGTTAGAAGCAAAGGGGTGTAAGTGACAAAAACTCACTTTCGAGTAAATGCGGTTTAAAGTTTTTGACCAATTTTTCATCCCATATAAAATGTATGGAGCTTCAAAATCAACCCAATTTTCTCTGATTTATTGTAATTTTTCCAATCATCGTAGAAACAATCTTAAAAAAGTTCCTGAAAGCTTGAAATCTGAAGAATTTTATGATATGCTCAGCTCAAAATCGACAAAATGGTCACTTACACCCCTTTGATTCTGGGCCCCTCAATTATAACTTTTTTGAGTTTTAATTAAATAAAAAAAAACTGTTGTTTGTTATAATTTTGTCATCCCTTTCTGAAAGGGTAGAACCCGCAACACAAAGGAACACAGCCGCATATCGATCGGATTACCCCCTTTTTCCGGTTCGGGGTCTCCGGATGGCACTTGGCTTGGCACTCGTCGGCTTAGCAGATGGATGGAAATCCAATAAAAATGAAAATTGCATAACTTGTTCACTTTCACCTGACTGGGTTGTGGTTGATGGTTGGTGATTCGGAGGGGTGTGATGCCACCACCGATCACCACCAGCGATTCATGATGGATGGAAAAAGCGGATTTATGAATGTTGCTTCTTTGTGTATTGTTTGTGTGTGTTTTCATTTGCCTGTTCAAAAGAAAAACGGTCCGATTGCGATGCGAAAAGGTTTTCCAAGCAGCCTGTCCACTGTCTGGTGTTAATTTCGACCGATGGAAGCATGGATGGATGGATGGATGTAAGACTTGAGTAATCGATTGAGATAACAAGATTGTTCAGACGCTTGTTTGAAGGAGGATTGATGGATTTACGCGATAATTGAATGATGGAAGGTTGTTCATGTCGAGTTTGTTCATTTCATTAGATGGATGGAAATTACAATGTGATCAGTCGTTTGGTAGTGATAATACACAGAGCTATTGGAACGGCATAACGGGCATCACTGTACATGAATCGACATTGCACAGGGGATACACAACATTATTGGGACTAGTGTATAAATGCAAATACACCACTTCAGGGTAAAGTCTCTCTAAACAAAAATAAAAATTGGGACTGGCAAAATTTTCACTTTTTGGATTTTGTCATGCTTATCCCTGACCCTGGGTCTCCAGTTTGCCTAGTGGTTAAGGCTATGGATCGTCAATCCGGAGATGGCGGGTTTGATTCACGTTCCGGTTGGATAAATTTTCTCGACACTCTGGGTATAGTGTATCATTATATTTGCCTCACAAAATACAAATTCATGCAATGGCAGGGAAGCAAAGCCCTTCAATTAATAACTGAGGAAATACTCTAAAAATACTAAGTTGAAGCGAGGCAGGCCAAGACCCTGACCCAGACTTTTATTTTTGTGTATTTTAACTAATGCTCATTCTACACGTAAACATTCAAAGAGTTTTGCAAAACTTCCATGGATCTATCGAGTGGACTTGTTACAGAAATATTTACTTCCGTGGATCTCCTTTTCTAAGTACAGAATGATTTTTTTCAAAAGTTTCTTAAATGATACCTACAGCGATTTCCTTAAAAGATTTTTTCAAAAAATACAAGTGTAAATTGGAGGGCTTCTTAAAAAATATCTCCAGTGATTATTCCGAGAATCTGCAAGAATTATCTCAGGAATCCTACCAGGGATACTATCGAAAGTTCCGTCAGGATTCGATTCAGAGCTAACTAAGGATATCTAGATATAATAGCAGCCTAAGGAGAAATTTGCAGAGAAAATCTTAGACTGTCCTCTTTTTGTCGTTGTCTACCGATAAAGTCCTTTCTTTTTGGTTCCGTTACAGATATGGACACTTTGTCCCATCAATGTTTTTAGTATAAGTTAGCAAATAATTTAGTTTTAAACCCATAAATATTTCCTTCCCAATTTTATTTTATTCCTCGATTGAAACCCTGGAGTAAATTATCAGGGATTTTTTGAAGAAAATCTCCAAGGGGTTCGTGATTAACTGCCTGGGTGAATTGTTGAAAGAATTCTGGAATATGTTCCAATGGCAATCATGAATTATCCAAGAAATTCCTGGGTGAATCCCTCAAAGGATTCACGAATAAATTCTTGTTCAAAATATTTGGAGAAGCTCTCAACTCCCCACGAAATACTTGAAGCATTCTTTTTAATCCTGGATGAATTCTCAAAAGAATTCTTAAATAATATTTTCAAGAAATTCTTAAAAAAAAATCCATGGAAAAACTTAAAAAAAAATGCCCATGAAATCCGTGGATAAATTCCCAAAGCACTCGTTGCAACAAATCCCTTTCCAACCCAGGGGAAATTCTGTTAGGAGGATTCCGTCAAGAATCCTTTGGACAATTTGCTATGGGGTTTTTCGAGCAATATTCCATTAATTTTTGGAGGGATTCGTCAAAGATCATCTGAAAGAATTCCTCAACGAGTCTGGGTAAAGTGGTATCGCCCAACAAAGAGCTGAAAAAAATACTAAGGAACTAAACTTATTGTGTTTTTAACGTTTTAAGTCAAAGTCTACCTGTTCAAAACGAATGAAAAATCTATTTCTAAAAACTCCTAATTTCTCATTGTCTTTTGCCTTATAAATCTTTCTTGGGTGGAAGCTAACAGAACAAAAAAAAACGACGTTCCGTTTGAGAGTTATGAGTCTTATAGATAGAAATGGCGAAGTTTCCGATCAAACTCTTGGATGAATGCCTGGAGAAATCTCTGGAAAAATCTCCAGCCAACCCTTCGACAAATTTGTGAAGGATATGTGAAGATATAGGGTGACAATGGGTATTATCGGCAGGTTTGTTCTCTTCGTCATGGGGGGTTTTTGTCAGCCAAATTGCCTGAAACTTGGCTATATAATTCAGCTTAGTTGGGAAGGATTTGAGACCAACTTTGAGATCAATAGGTTTCAAAAAACCCCCAAAGACGAAGAGAACAAAACGGCCGAGAATAGGTAATTTCCCCTATTACTGGAAAAACACGGAGAAATTCATAAATGAAGATATCAAGTATTCGCTGGAAGAGCTTAACTACGGATCTCTTGGAAAACTCTGGGGATATTATCCAAAGATTCCTGGGAATATCGCGGGAAGGTTTCTTTAAAAAAAAATATTCAGCAAATCCCTGAAGAAATGCTTCTTGAAAACTGTCGATGGAATATGCCAAGAGAATCCTGATGGAGCCATTACATGAATTTCGTAAGAAACTATCAAGATAAATTCCACCAAGAATGCCACTAGAAATTTTAAAAATTGCCTGGATAAATTGCCAAATGAATTCTCTGGAGATAATTCCAATCGAATCACTGAAAAAGCAAACAAGGAATCGCTGTAGCAATTCTGCATAAAATACTTAAAAAATTGTCGATGAAATAACTGGAGAAATTTGCAATATGAACTTCTTAAGAAATCTCAAAAAGAATTATTCCACAAAATACTCAAAAATACTCCAGAAGTCCATAGAGAAATTTTCCAATGGATTCTTAATGAAGTTCTAGTGAATTTCCTGGAGAAGTTCCAGTAGAAATTCCTGGGTGAATTCCCCAATGACTTGTTGAAGGAATTGATCATAGAATGTCTGGAACAATAATTCTGCATGGAATTATTGAAGGAGTTTCCCAAAGAAATCCCGGACTTTATTTTTCAACGAATCTCAGGAGGAATTTTCATTTTAAAACCTGAAGAAATCTCCGATAGAATTCTCCAACGGTTCCCTTGAGAAGTTCTTCAAGAAATCTCCGCAATAATTTCTCCGGAAAATCCTCAAGTAAATAGTGAAAAATTCCTGATGCCTTGCAGCTAAATAGATGCTTTGCAGAAACCTTACAAAGTAACTGTTAAAAAATTCGGTGAATCTTATGAGAATTTTCCTATGATTTTCAGAAAAGATTTACAAAAGAATCCCTGGAGGTCATTCCCGAAAAAAACATCTTAGAAGAAATTCCTTGAGCTTGAGAAATTCAGAAATTCTCAAAAATCTATAAAGAGCCTCAGGAATTTTCTTCGGGAATTCTTCTGAGAATTCCTTCAGAAACTTTTCTGGGAGTTCCTTTGGGAATTCTCCTGGGATTTTTTTTTAATTTCTTTGAAATTTCCTTCAGGAATTCTTCAGGAAGTTTCTCCGGATGTTCCTTCAGGAATTCCTGTGAAAACCCTTCTGGAATTGATCATAAATTTTCTGTAGGAATTCATCAAGAAGTTCTTTCTGGAATTCCTCTGGAAGTTACTTCGGAAATTCCACTGGAAGTTTCTTCAGGCATTCCTCTGAAAGTACTTTCATGAATTCCTCTGGAGAGATTCCTTTGAATGTTTTTTCAGAAATTCCTCTAGAAGTTCTTAAGTAATTCTTAAAGGAACTTCCAGAGAAATTCCTGGAGCAGTATCCAAAGGAATTACTGAAGAAGCCACTAGTGAAATTTTTGAATGAATTTTCAGAGGATTTCGGGAAGGAACCTCGGTGGAATTTCTGAAGGAACATCCCTGGGGGCATGGCCTCTAGTCCGGAACATGGCCAAGTGGTTCCACCACTACCACCACAGATCATCTTTGTGATGGTCACCAACGAGCTGGCACTGAAATTTTTTGAAGTTTGATACGTTTCACGCTAGGGTTTGGCTCAGGTTGGTAAGTGTCCACTTCCTTGGGGACATGACCTCTGGAAAGGTCATCTTTGTAATGGTCACCAACGAGCTGACACCGAAAATTCAAGAACTTTGATAGGTCGCATGCTAGGGTTTGTTTCATGTCGGTATGTGGCCACTTCCCTGAAAACATGGCCTCTAGTCGGGGACATGGACAAGTGGCTCCACCAAAAAGATCATCATTGTAATGGTCACCAACGAGCTGGCATTGAAAATTCATGAAGTTTGATAGGTCGCACGCTAAGGTTTGGTTCAGGTCGGTAAGTGTTCACTTCCCTGGGGGCATAGCCTCTAGTCCGGAACATGGCTATGTAGTTTCACCAAGAAAGGTCATCCTTGTGATGGTCACCAACGAGCTGGCACTGAAAATGCATGAAGTTTGATAGGTCGCTCGCTAGAGTTTGGCTCAGGACGGTAATTGACCACTTCCCTGGGGGCGTGGAATCTGTAACGTGGCCAGGTGATTCCCAGGGATTTCATGAAGGCTTTCGGATATTGTCGAAACATTTTACCGAGTTTTTGTAGGGTAAATATCCTAGAAATAATGCGAAAATCATCAGGCTGATGATTATCTATGATAAATTCTGGTCCAAGATAAACTATTACCCCAACTGAATCCGCAATATCTCCGGAACCACTTGGCCAATCCAATCCATTTTTGGACGATCAAAACTGAAAATCCCGATCCAACCGTGACAAGAGAATTAAAATCGGTTGAGATTTGACTAAGTTAGAGCAAATTGAAGGTAAAAATGATGTGCCAATAAGTAAGTAAGTACAGCAAAGGTTATAAAATAATAATTTATATTTTTGGAGAAATTATTAAAATAATACGACTTCAAAAAATACCAAATGATTCCTGTAAAAAATCTCTAGAGAATCTAGGCTAATTGAAGTAATTTTCATTGAAATACCTTGAGAAATTTTTGATGGAATCACTAAGTGAAGTCTCCAAGCAACTTCGGGAAAAAATCTAATAATTCACTTGAAAAATACTACAAGGAATCCAAGTAGCAACCTTCAAAAAAATCGTTGGAGATTTCTCGAAGAATACCTAATGAATAGT
The DNA here is from genome assembly GCF_035046485.1 of Aedes albopictus. Classification (NCBI taxonomy): domain Eukaryota; kingdom Metazoa; phylum Arthropoda; class Insecta; order Diptera; family Culicidae; genus Aedes; species Aedes albopictus. The sequence continues at coordinate 131,481,915 of NC_085137.1, forward strand.
CCTGGAGAAAATCTCAATTTTTTTCTAAGGAGTTTCCTAAGCAAACCTCGATAGAATGCTCAATCGAGATGTTTGTGGAATTCCCACAGAAATGATTAAAATAATTCCTGAATTTCAGAGGAATTCTGGAAAAAATGACTCAAGAAATCCCTAAAGAAGACCTCAGTGTTACGTGGAAGAATTTTTGAGAGAATCACTGATGGAGTGCCATGAAACATCCTTGAAAAAAATACCGTGGAGTCTCTTACGAAATTCTTGAATTTCCGTTGAACTTTATTGAAGGAAACGCCAATCTCATCTACTTTTTTAAATTTTTTTTAACTACTAGTCATTACACAATTATGGGTCACTCTGTCACAATTATTAGCCAGATAGTTCACCATGCAATTCAAATGGAATTGACCCATAATTATGGGTGACCCATGATTGTGCTATGACTGTTCGCGATGTCATATTTTCCTCCATGGTGTGAGAACATGCAGTTATCCCATGATTCTCTTTTAAGAACCTCATCTGGAAGCTCCAATCCAAATGAATAAAGCCGCCCCTCGTTTCTTATTTTCCTTGCAAAGTGAGTTTTTTTATCGGCGAGCTGGGCTTAAGAAACCGTAGAAGAAATAGAAAGGTTTGGCGAGCATATAAAACTAGCCCTCTAACCCAATTTCTTTTTTTATAAGTATGACTGTGCAAATATTTTTTTTTAATTCCTGCCTTATTTGTAATGGAAAACTGAGAATTCATTGTCTAATTGTAGAGTTATGTCTTTCTGAAATTTGTGTGTATTTTTTCTTGAGGCTACCCCTTATTTCTGCATTTCCTAGTTCCACCCATGAATTGTATTTTGACTGTGGCAATATTTGCAATGTGGGTTCTGATGGCTTACACCGATAAAATAGAAAGATTAATTTTGATTTGATGACTGAGAAATGAATACGGAATGTTAGTTATGTATGTTATTTAAGAACTCGATTTCTCTGCCCCTTGTGAATCCATATCACTGGCTTCGACTATGTATGATAATTTCTCCAATCAGGAAAGATTCTTAGCTTCTGATAGGTGCCAGAAAATATATATACAAGACTGCTCAGGTGCGTTATGTGGGGTTCGAGTGGGTTTTAGGAGGATTTCGAAGGCATTTCTGAAAGCTTCAGAGGATTTTTAGCGAGTTTCAGAGGCGTTTTTGGGGGTTTCTGAGGGTCTCAGGTGCGTTACGTTGGGTCCGAGGCGGTTTTGGGAGGACTTCGAAGGCATTTCAGAAAGCTTCAGAGGGTTTTAGTCGAGTTTAAGAGGCGTTACTCAGGCGTTCCGTAGGCGATTTCGGTTGTTTCTGAGGGTCTCAAGTGCGTTACATGGGTCCGAGAGGGTTTTATTGGGATTTCGAGGGCGTTTTAGATAACTTCACAGGATTTTTGACGGGTTTTAAAGGCGTCACACACTACACAGGCGTTTTAGGGTGTTTCGGAAGGTCTCAGGAGTGTTACAGGGGATTTTGAGGGGGTTAAAGGGACCTACAGTTTCTGAAAATATATTTTGGATAACAGCTCTTAAGTGAGCTTCAGAGAGATTTCAGCGGTGCTTCAAAGCGTTTCTTAAGCGATTCAGGTTGCTCATGAAATTTCTTTGGAAACATTAAACAGTCCTAAACCAACCCCATCCCCCCTCATTGCTCCCCCTGAGCATGCTCTGAACTACCATTAACTCCACTTGCAACGTAATTCCCTTAAACCAACCTTATCCTAATCTAAAACACTCCAACTGTTCTGAACACAATCAGATTCCATTTAGGTAACGTTACCTAAATGGAGGGACCTAAATAGAAATGGATTCAACCTAAATGGAGGTTTGAGTGTATTAGGGAAAGATTCCACACGAAAAGCAAAACTGCAAAAAATATAAAAAATAAAAATGTTTAATGCTTCAACGTAACGGATGACCCAGTCTACTTAATCTTTATCTGACACATTCCACGCACCTCTACGCCAAGGGTGTGGAATATCAAAGTGATTGTTTCGCCCCAAGCTTTCCAGCTTATGAAAAAGGGTAGATTCAATCTTAGGAAAACCATTTGTTTTACTTAAAATTTGACTGGTTACGTATTTAAATAGCTAGGTGAAGTAATAGCATTTTATGTAAGAAAAATGAAATTTTTCATTGATAATTTTCAAATATGCCTGCTGGCACGGTAAAGTTTGAAAACATTAAAACAATTTTTTATTAATGTAGTATAATAACGTATATTTTATACACCCAAAGGACACTTTTCATAAAAATGGGTTTTGATATGTTTTAAGCACTTTTTGCAATAGCCGCGATTTAATGGTGTCCCGTTACGAAAATAGTATATTTGTTGTAATAGCGAATTTATTACTAGCTTTAGAAAAATGATTTTCAGGATTCTCTTAGTACTCGTGGAGACCTTTCTTCCAACATATGGGTTACCTTGATCGACGCGTTATCTTAGGCGTTACAATGGGTGCGTAGATTTGGTGTCCCGTTACGAAAATTTTAAACACATTCATAAATGGATAAATAAGTGTGGTTTGATCAAATATTTAACCAAAAATCTGTAATAGTGATGAAATGATATTATAGGGTGTATATATTTTCATTATCCTTCTTGGTGTAACGCCCCAACTGAAACAAAGCCCACTTCTCAGCTCTCCACGGAAACTACGTAAACAAAGGGCAGGTATTCTGGTGGATCAGTATAAAAAGTGACGTTTTATTAAGTTTTGTGATGACAGCATACTCTTTAAAAGCTATAACCTTTTTAAGGTGAATATATAACGAAGCCGCACCACGAATTTTTAAAAGCACAAATCTAAAGAACCGATTGTCGGTTTGAGCTGAAAAGTTGATCGATTGGTTACCCGCTGGTGGTGACCGATCGATCAACTTTTCAGATCAAACCGATATTCGGTTCTTCAGATTTGTGCTCTTGAAAATTCGAGGTGTGGCTTCGTTATACATTCACCTTAACGTGTCCTATGGATTACCACCATTTTATACATCGGTTTATAGAATCACAAAGCGTTCAAAACTTGAAGATCCCGAAGTGATGGTTGGCAATCCTTCTTTACCCCATTCATCACCGTATAATTTACTTTTATGACGACAAACATATTTTGAAGCTAATGTTCTTATTAAAAAAAAGTGTAAAATGCATCACGAGTATTACTCTTTGTGATAATATAAATTAGTAACCGTTGATTGAAAGTCTAGCGACCTCCCTCTTGTCGTTTTGGTTGACAACTTTTTTTTCTTCTCGAAATCCGTTTGTTTGTATCGTTACTGGTTGTCCTTAGCTAAATATCAACGGAAAGCCCCCATAATCCCATCCCCTCCAAAAAAAACTTTGTTCTCTCTAACCTCGACCAAACGACAAGTTCAACTGTTCCCCAAAACTATCATAGAATAAAAGAAAAATCCCCTTTAAAATGTAAAATTTATTTCAACGAAAATTGGCTCCTTTATTCCCAAGGCGCATGAGCCTTCCAATAAAGGATTAAAGCAATATGCGACATATGCTTGAAGAGACTGTGTTGGAAGAATGTAGATATCATTGAATCTTCTTCGGATCACTATATTTAATGTTGAATGTGTAAAAACCGAGAAGATAGATACGTTGCACAACCATAGTTTTGGAGATGCAACTAAACTTCACGTACCCGACCCCCGATAACTCAGTTTCAAAATGCTGGCATTTCGTCAATTTTCATTCGATTTTTTTTTTGAAGTCGCCCTCGATCGATCATAAATTGGTGCTTATCTATTACACTCAAATGGCCATGTAGTATCCGAAACCATTTCGGAGATATTCCGGATTGTACTGAGGTCAGGGGGCGGAGAAGGGTTCTGTTTTGCCAAATGGCTAAAAGTAATTATTTCGTGTGTGTGTGTGTGTGTGTGTGTGTGTGTGTGTGTGTGTGTGTGTGTGTGTGTGTGTGTGTGTGTGTGTGTGTGTGTGTTGTGTTTGAGAGGCCCCCACGGAACCTGCTCCAGATGTTACGAAGCGGCCATATCAGTTGATACATACTTAAGTCAATTTTTTCTATCCCATTCTTTCGAAATGAAGATTGATCCGTCGCTCGGCATGTTTTGGTTACAAACCAGAAATGTTCCCGATGACACCCCCGTGGAACCTGTGCTAAATGTTCCGAGGTGGCCATTTAGTTGATACATACTTAAGTCTATCCACAGACAAACAGACGTAACACCTAGAACAATTTTCGTGAAAATCATCGCCCAGTTCACACTACCCTCACCTGGTGGAAATGTTTCACGAAACACTGCGTTGTGCAATATCGTCAACAGACGGCGCTAGTGTTAAACGTCTACAGCAAATAAAAACTATGTGCCCGCCTTTGGTTGTGAAAGCGACAACTATGAAGATATAAAATGATCGTTAAAAGCATGCTCGATAGAAATTTCGCCAGTGTTACGTCTGTTTGTCTGTGGTCTATCGTTTCTGACTCAGTTATTCGAAATCATGAAGATTGATATGTCGCACGGCATGTTTGGGTTGAAAGCCAGAAGTGTCCCCAATGTGGCCCCGCGGAACCTGTCATGGGATTCCGGATGGGCCAACTGATTCAAATCTTGTTATAGCAGTTGTGTTTCACTATTCACTACAAAAATTTCGTTGAAAATCGATGGTTCAAACACAACAACATACGAAATAATCACTTTTAGCCATTTTGACAACCCCCTGACCCTAGCACAATCCGGAATATCTCCGGAATGGTTCCGGATATTGCATGGCCACTTGAGTATAATAAACTAGCTCCAATTTATGATCAATTGAGGGCGACTTCAAAAAAATCGGATGAAAATTGGCGAAATGCCAGCATTTTGAAAATGAGTTGCAGAGGGTCGGATACGTGAAGGTTAAATAAAACTCGAAACAGGTTCCCCAGGGCCCATTCCGATGGCCACCATAGGGCCAGAGTGGGTTTGAAGGACTATTGGTGTCCTGCCGGATAGTTACTATCTGTCTGAAAAATTTTGCCGAAGACACCAACATTCTCTCTAGCAAAGCATTCAATCTACAACTAGATGACTTTAGCCGTAACGGGACACCATTTGCAAAACACTGTTTTCACGCGAGCGTAACGCTGCGCTCCCAAAACTAAATCAAGAATATTTCCAAAACTATACATTTCTCAGTAAAACTCACTTCGGCAATCTTGTTCACATCAATCCAAAGAAGAAATGTCTAGAAGACTCTATTATTCAAAACTTCATAACAGAGCTAATATACGCATTCCAGATTGAAAATTTTAAAAAGAAGATTTCTGCGATGGTGTCCCGTTACGAAATGTAACATGTTATATCAAGTAAATTGGAACCAAAACCCCATAGAACAAGTATTGCATCAGCAAGTACATCTAATAAGCTTGTTATAAAATCTGTTAAACCATATGATCATGAACATTATAATTGATTGCAGACGTCATTTGTTCACGAAAGTTAGTTCCTCGCGGTGTCCCGTTACGCTGGAATGTGTCATCTACTTTTCCTCATATTTATAGAAACACTCAATTTAGGTTGATCGAAGAGCTGACGTCCCTATCTTCCGACACACGACAGTTGACTTACATTTTACAATTTATTATCCTATACATTATTCTTCTTTTCTCATAATGAAAACGTAAACCTCAAAGCTCTTTGAGCTGGCGAAAGATGAAAGCAAGAGGATAAAATCTCCTCAGCTCGTTATGCTCCACTAGAAGATTGAGTAGACTACGAGGTCAACTCGAACGTATTCCAACTCCAAGTACCTTCTTTCGGATTATAGCCGCCGTCTTCTTTACCTCCAGCTACACCATCCAAGCGATGCTACCCCTATGTCGGCCTCCTCAGTTTATCCATATTTAACTGTACAAGAAGCAATCAATTACCATTACTTTCGAGAAAGAGTCCACCCACACGCGATCAAACCAAGGCATAGGCCCACGCTTTTCATCCAACTTCCAGCTTCAACAGCGATGGGCAAAAAATTACAAGTCCGATTGCACTGCTTCTTCTTATGGTTCCCCTCCATAAAGCTCTGACGGCAGCGGCGTGGCAATGTGACATGGGATATGTTTGCATAAAGTATTCATGACGGGCGCATCTTTGACTTACTGCTGGCTGGCTGCTGGTGCTGCTGCAGTTGATGCTTCCTGCAACAACCAACAACGGACTGACAAGTTGCCTGTCGGAGTCGTGACAGATGCGATCATCGTCTGGTGTGGGATGTGAGAAACCTGGAAATGATGGTCTTAGTCTTTCGCGATTGCGATTTCTTGTTTAAGAGACCATTAATACTGGATTTCGCTTAGTAGATATCTTGCTTTTTCTTGATGATTTGCTTTGGTAAGTGATCTGTTCAAATACGAATATTCAACTTACCCACGCTTTTCTTAGACAGAACAAAACATAATCGATTTTGAAAGACTGGAAGTTAGAACCTAAAAAAAACTATAAGAAACGAGCTCACCATTTTACTCATTTTCTGTCATTTTACACATATGTACACGTGAAAGTAACTCGCCGTTCCAACATCCCATCTAAAACCAGGCCTGCTTCTACAATATGAACCAGTTGGTAGAATTCATCAAGCAAACAAAATGAAATCAAAACATCGGGAACAGCACCTTAAGAAATTTCATTCCCGAATTGGATCCACGCGTTTTATCGTCTGCTGCTCTGCTTGCACTGTCTAACTGCTGCTGCCATCATGGTCATTTACCAGCTAAATTTATACCCTTTTAAAACGCGGTGCTGCTTACTGAGATCGGGATGGGGGGAATTCTGGTCTAATTTTACTGCAGCACTGACTGAAATAGCCGCGCGCGGAATGCGCGGAATCGAGACACGGTTTAGAAGTTCAAGAGGAATGATGCAGCGAGTAAAATAGCGCAGCGTGGTTACAGCAGCTGTGCCGGATTGTGTTTTGTTCTGTGGACTTTCGCCGAATGAAAATCCTTTTGAATTACGCTGTGGTCTAAACTATGTCAAATTAAAAATGCATCCGTATTATTCGAGCAAGTATCTTGTAACAATCCTTGGTGCATCTCACCCTTGAGAGTTTTAGCTGATCTAGTACATATTTCGATACGAAATCTCAAACAGTTGGGAGAGTTCAGACTATGAGCCAATAGGACAGATCGGTGAAGTACTAGATTTGTAGTAATGAGCTGAATTTTACTATGGTGAGAAGGTCAATTCTCCGTTTCTGCAATGAAATGGTGCAAAAAGCGTGGGTATTATGATTCCTTACCTAATTTGATGCTGTTTGAGCAAAACTTTGGGCAACAGTGTTGTTGTTTTCTCCATTTCTTGCAACATAAACAACATAGTTATCCAAAGTTTTGCTCAAACAGCATCAAATTAGGCAAGGAATGATAATACCCACGCTTTTTGCACCATTTCATTACAGAAACGGAGAATTGACCTTCTCACCATACAAAAATTCAGCTCATTACTACAAATCTAGTACTACACCGAACGTGCCCCATTGAACATCTGCAAATAAATAATATTGAAGTCAATAAAACTACTTTTGTAGGGCTTTCATAATATGATTGAAACTACTCAAACTTCAAATTGTTGTTTAGGGTACAATAAGGATCAAATCTAAAACAAATGCTCGAATAGAGAATACGGGTATAAAATGGAACGTACTCACCTATTATTTTGTGAACACTATATTAGTCTGGCTGATTTGGTTTTTTTAACAGATTGATTAAAATTTAGTGTTTAACCAATCAAATTCAGAGTTTTAAACAACTCCATCTGGTATCGAAATCAAATGAGATACCTGTTTTTCTTTTTTTTATCAGAAAATTTATTACGTTTAATAAGAAATATAAACAAATCGTCAATGTGTGTCTTTTTGATTGTTTGAAAATAGAAAGACTCCAAAGTTTTCTCATCTTTCTATCCTTATAAAACTATGCATTGCTTTGCATGCATGTTGCATGTTGGTGTTTGTATCCATTGTTTTAAGAGGAATCAAATTTATGAAATTTACAGCATTAGACAGTAAGACTTTTTATTGAAAAAAAAACAATATAAAAGAAACATTGCATTTACATTTCAAACTTTGCTCGATATTCCTTCAGATTTTTTTTTGCAATTACGATAACATCATTGAAAATTACTTCATCAATTCATTTAAAGAACGCGTCTTCAGAATTTGCGTTTTGAGACAGTAAAATGTTATGGTTTCTTCAGCATACGCGCAGTGTATTGAACAATTGTTTATAGGGTTAAGTTCATTTATTTCGTAGATTTTTTTTTTAAATTTCTTGGGTAATTCAAAATTTTTTTCGGGCATGCTGTCTGTAAATCTTTTGGAAATTTCTTTATTTTTGCCTTTCGGTATTTCGTCGAAAATTTCTTTGAAGAATATTTCGGTAATTCCCATGAATTCCTTAGGCAATTTCTTCGTATATTCTTTAATAATGGAAATTTGGAAATTTCTGCGGTAGTTTCTTTGAGAATGTCTTTGACAATCACTTTGGAACTTGTTTCAAAATTTGCTCTAGGGATTTTATCGACAATTCCGTTGTAAATTTCATAGACAAATATCTTTGAGGTTTTTTTGAGAAGTCCTTCAGAAACTGTCCAAAATATCGGCCACTGCCCAAGTGTCTCGCTATCATTTTGAAATTTCTTTGACAACTCCATTGGATTCTTCTTCTACAATTCCTTGAGAAATTCCTTTCTTAAAGGAATTCCTTGAGCAATTTCTATAAAACAATCTTGAAAAAATCTTACAGAAATTCTTCCGGCAATTCCATTAGGAATTTCTCAGGTAGTTTATTTTGATTTCTTCTGCGTTAGTTTTTTCCAAAATTCCTTTGTAGACTGATTCGGCAGTTCAATTTTCAAATTCTTTCGGCTATTACTTTGAAAATCCAAATTTTAATTTAGAATTTTTGAATTTACAAAAGAATTGGCGTAAAGAATTTTCGAAATAAATATTTGAGGAATTCCTAACATAATTGGCGGTGAAATTTCCAAATACATGGTGGGTAGGGTTTTTTTTTGTGAAATTGCCGCAGCTGCTGCCTCAAAAAAATCCTAAGTATTAAAAAAATCCTTATTTTATAGATCTACTTTAAGCAATTCACAAACATATTTTTGAAAAAAAAATCCAAAGTTCTTGCCGAAGAAATAAATATAAATACAGTAACATCAACATGTTAAGTAATTACAGGAGGAAAATTTCCCAAAACAATTTCAAAGGCATTTCAACCGGAATTTTCCAAAAGAATTTCCGCAATAATTATCGAAGAGACGAACTAGCCAAGGGCTGAAAGTCTCTTAAATAAAGACAAATCAATCAATCGCAATAATTAACAATGCAATTACCACAAAAGTATAAAAAAACCGTCGAAATTTCCATAAAAATTATAGAAAAATCCAAAGGAATTGCTGAATTAAACTCTCCAAATGAATTTTCATGGAAATCGCCGAAGTAATATCCAAAGGTATTATGCAACAAAGAAATTCACAAATAAATTGACGAGCGATTCGCCGTCAAAGTGTCTAAATATTTTTCCAAAAAATCTCAAATTAATTGATCAACAAATTTCAAATGTCTTCTTCCTGCTTCGTGTTCGATGAACACTTCCTCAGTTATCAACTGAGAGCTTTCTCTGTAAATGACCATTTTGCATTTGTAATATCGTGTGGCCGTCACGAAGATACTCTATGCCTGGGAGTTAAAGAAATTTCTTTTACGAAAAGTTCCTTGACCAACCGAGAATTGAACCCGTCATCCTCATCATGCTGAATATCTAAACCTTGATAGCTGTGGCTAAGATGGCCGAGATATTTAAAATTGTGTTTTGGATTTTTCTTATTGCAAAAAAAAAACTATACAGTCTTCTAGTCATTCCTTTTGAAATTGTTCTCGGACAGTTTTTTTTTTTTCATATCATCAGCGGATATTAAGCTACAATTTAAAATAAATGTATGCGAATGCGAAAACAATTTCGACTTTTTTAAAAATTAGTCGAGAGTCGAAAAAAATATTCTTTTTGCAGACAATTTTTGGTTTCCTATTTTAAAAACACATGGTAAGTATAACCTAACTAAATCGTAGATGGAATAGACATGCGTCAACTGGTCGTTTTTGAAAACAAAACGGTCATTTAAAAAAATCACTCTGGCACTCTGGTTATTCAAATCCTCATTTTTTGTGTGATTTCATTAGCTTTATGAGGTTAGAACAACTTCACTGGTATTCCTTCTGGGGATTCCTTTAGGAATGCATTCCTGGTTCTTTCAGGATTCTTACAGGTGCTTTATTTTGAATCCAAAAATTCGACCTAGGCATTTCTCCAGCAACTCTTGAAAGATTTCCAGGATGAATTCCTGGATGTTTCTAGAAAAAAGCAGAAATTCCTGGAGTATTCCTAGAGAAAAAAAAAAACTTAAAGGAGATTTTTATAAGGAACTTCACAACAAGAAGTCCTCGGGGATTTTCATTAGGAACTCCTAGAGAACTCTTAGAAGAAACTCCTACAACATTTCTAGATGAAGCTTCTGAAGGATTCCCGAAAGGAACCCTTGGAGCTATCCATAAATAACTCTTGGAAGATTGGCAAAGAGTACTCCTGGAGAATTTTTAGAATGAACTCCTGGAAGATTCTCAGAACGAGCTTCTGCAGTATTACCAGAGGAACCCTTGGAGCATTTATTTAGGAATTCCTGAACAAACTCCTGGAGGATTCCTTAGAGAAACTCTTGGAAGAAACGCAGTAAGAAGTTTTGGAGATATTACAAAGACGATTGTTGAGTGAATTCAGCTGAAGCTTTAGAAGTATTCCACGTCGTCCAATAAATTCAAGAAGAAACTACTACTATATCCATTTGGGAAATACGGAACACCCGGGAATTCAGAATCACCGGAAAAAATACGGGAAATCCACGGGAAATTGTAAAAAGCACCGGGAAACATCTTTGTGGTGTCTATACTGTATTAGTGCAAGTCTTGAATAGAATGATACCAACACTAACAGAGTTGCCAGTTCAAAAAAAAAACCTTTTTTTTATTTTTAACGGGCGGCCTCTCATAAATTCAAGTAGTTTCTGTTGGATCTCAATAAATTCATGTACAAGAAATCTGAATACTTTCTAGGCGAAATTTTCAGATTTCTGGAAGATTTCTCGAAGGACTTTTTCGAGTCTTGCTAGGAAAATACTGAGAGCAGGATTCTCTCGAAAATACCGAAAAAGTCAATGAAGGCCCTCTCGGAATTCCTGAAGAACTCGGTAAACCTGCAGGCGGACGTTTCTTCTGTCTCTTTGCCATGTATTCTTTATATTTACGTTAAAAAAAATGTGTCAGTTCCTGGAGGAATTTCTTATTGGAACATTATTCAGTTTCTGCCAGATCCCTTTGAAAGAAGTCAAGGAGAAAATTCTTGAAAAAAATCCTGATAGAATTCACAGCGAAATCCAACCTATTCGCTTCTGTACAGAGTTTTAGAGAAGCTTTAATCTGAAGAGTGGAGTACAATAGAGGCTTTCCACGGACCAGCACGAATCCATTTTAATCGATGTTTTTTAATCTATTTGATATTTTTGTATACTATTCCTTTTTATGTGAGAAACCATTTTTTCATACCAAAAGTTCATAATTTGTCTCGACTAACTTTCAAATAGGGCCTATGAAAAAATGGAACACAAGCAAATAAAAAATTATAACACGCAAACGGCTTGTTCGATCGAAAAGGTGTCTTCAGCAAAGTTGAAGAATAATATACGGCGGCTCTCAGAAAAATACACATTGAAAACTTTATTAAGTTTTTCTTCTGAAAAAACTGAATTTTGTTACTAAAAATAAAATATCTCAAAAAGCTATTTTTTTACCTTCGTGTTTTTTTGTGAGAATAAAGTTCATTCTGTTAGCTATCATCTGTAAAATTTTTATAGTGGTGAAAAAATGTACAAAAAAGTTATAGCACTTTGAACATTTTTGGTTGCGTATTTTTTTAGAGTGCATGACGAATTTCCCGCAAACTAGATTTTGGGGTTGGCAGCACCCTCTCAGATTTCAATGGAATTGTGTAGGTATGAAGACTATGTGCTTTAAAGCAACGTTGCATACTTTGTTGGTTTTTTTTGTTAAGTTTATCTACACTAATATTTGAAAAGGGCTTAAGTTTTTGACCATTTTTTTATACCAATGTAACTTAAAAATAACATGACCTACAAAAAAAGTGTGGTATGTGTGACTTTAAGGTATTTGTATGAACTTGCAAGTAAAAAATTGAAATATTGAAAAAATGATCACGCTAAAAAAAGTTACAAAATAAATTGAAGTCAATTTGGAATACATGCCCATTTGCGAATCTAAATTAATCCTATTTCGGAGAACCAAACCCCACACCAACCATTAAGAATAGATTTCAAAATGGATCAAAGTAATTAAATCGCTGTTATCTGAATCTAACCCAACACAAAATGTTTTTTTTTGAGTCAAACCAATTTTTGTGTATTTTTATACGTGGATTTTCACATATTAATATTGAACATAGCTTTATATGTTTCAATTATAAATCTATCCAATACAAAGAATATAATTTAGGATTCTCTTTTGAACCAGAACACCATATCTGTTACACAGAAATTCAGAACCAGAAGACGAATTTCAACTTAAAAGTTTTCTTATTCATGGGAGAATCTTTTTTTTTAGAATACAATAAATACATTGCATTAGATAGACTTGTGAATCAAACATATGGAGCTATGTTTAATTTAATATATGAAAATATCTGTAAAAAACGCCCTGGATAAAAACTTTTATTTTCTACCGAAGAGAAACACGCAAAATGATGACATGAAGTATTTGTTGTTAGGAACCGTCCACTAAAGACGTAGCATTTTAGGGGAAGTTTATGATATTGCTAGGGGCCTTCTATTAGGTATGGGAGAATATACTTTAAGAGGGGAGGAGCTGTCCAAAATTTTCCACTAATGCTACCGTGATTTCGAATGCAGCGATATGGTCAAACTCAAACGTACAGTCGATCACCCAAAGAAAGTCAAACTCATAGCAATAAAAGAAGTACGACCACGATTCTCATCAGTCAACGAGATTGAAACTTTTACTACAAATCATTTTATTGCAATAGGTGAATATCATTTAAAATAAAAAATCAATAATTTTGCTTTCGGGATGCAATTGATCAGTAAATGAAATACCTTTGCATGTGCCAAAAATATATTTTCTACCTGAATTAACCACCCCAGAATGCGAAATGCTACGCAAAACTTTTACGAATTTTCTCTATTTTTTATTATTCAAGTTTTAAATTTAATAAATTTCATGAAAACGCCTTAAAGTATACAGTTTTCATACTGAAAAAGTGATTACTTCCTGAAAAGTGCAATTTTATGTATAAATTTGAATATTTATAAAATTTTGATGATGAAATCGTGTTTAGCAAATACTTGGCAGCTAAAAGCATCCATTCGAATATTCATTACATGTGCGATACAGCCACGGTAACAAAAGTTTGAAAGGGTATTTGAGATTCGCCAAACACGCAATTACGGTAAATATTGAATTTATTACAGAAATATGTGACTAATTGACTGTAAAACATGTAACTCATCATTCAATAATCCTTCAGCCGGATGATGGTCATTTTCTACAAATTGTTTTAAGTTTAAAGCAATATTTTTAACAAATGAAAATGACCCTCACGTCGATCAATTTCACCCGAAATCACGGTACCTCAGAAATGCTTCTCTTCAAAAGTGCCCATCTTGCGATATATGGCAAAATTTTCAATAATTGCAAAAATGCATGTTTTGCAAATTGAAATAATTTTTCTTATTTGCATTTTTTTTACTTTTAAAGCGTATTGACATTTTTCAATGTTATGAAAGTTCACATAATTATCTAAAAGTCACCCATACATAACTTGTTTTGTCAGTAATGTAATTTTTAAGTTATATTGAGTAAAAAACGGTCGAATACTTAAGCCCTTTTCAAATATTAGTCTAGATAAATAAAAAAAACAACGTATGCAATCTTGCTTTAAAATACATAGTCTTTAAACCTAAGAAATTCCATCGGATTCTGAGACAGTTTTGCCAAACCTTTACGGCGAGTTTGCGTGAATTCGTCATACACTCTAAAAAAACACACAACCGAAAATGTTCAAAGTGCCCTAACTTTTTTGTACATTTATTTACCATTATGAAATTTCTACAGATGGTAGCTAACAGAATCAACTTTATTCTCACAAAATATCACGAAGGTAAAAAAGTAGCTTTTTGAGATATTTTATTTTTAGTAACAAAATTCAGTTTTTTTGGAAGAAAAACTAAATAAATTTTTCAATGTGTATTTTTCTGAGAGCCACCATTTATTAATCTACAACTTTGCCGAAGAGAGTTTTCCGATCAAACAAGCAGTTTCGGAGATATGATTTTTCATTTGCATTTGTTCCATTTTTTCATTGGCCCTATTTGAAAGTTAGTCGAGACTCCATAAAAAGTTTTAATATGAAAAAATGGTTATTTATATTGATTAGAACAGCTGTGCAAAATTATATGCAAATCAAAAATGCAAAATTTAAAAAAATGGATTTTTTTCGTGCTGCTTCGTGGAAAGCCTCAATACAGGAAATTATTTCAAGTTTTCCAAAAAAAAAGCTACTCCTGAGTCCTGAAAGACTCTGATGGAATCCCATAAGAAATTTCTAACAGATTTCCTGAGTACAGTAACAGAATCCACAGAACAATCTTCAACGGGATCTATGAAGAAATTTTAGAAAGTTTATTGAAAATATGTGACTTTCTAGAAGCATTGCTCAAATGTCCGGAAGAGTATCGCACAGAATCCCTGATATTTTTACGGTAATTTAAGGCAAACAGAAGAGATTTCTTAGCAGGACCCACGGAGTACTTCCTGATGGACGAAATGTTGTATGTCCTCGAGAGATTATTAGGGAAGAACTCAAAAGTTTTTCTATAAAATTCGGAGAAAATCGATGTCAGAAGATTTTGGATTCAGCCTGTAAATTGTTAAAAATGAACAAATCATATGGAGATTTTTCACAAAATGTAACAAACAATTGATACATGATATTCTTCGAAGACCAGGTGGTTCACTAAAATGTTTTGATATTTTTTAATGATATTCGCTAAAAATTTCGGAAAAAAATCAGGCACAATGACATCAACTTCAATAACATTTTCATATAGGTTCGATGTCCTTGTTATAGAAAATACCCTTTCAATAGACTTCCATCCTAAATTTTGGTGTGTCTATCTATATATATAAATGCAGTGGCATACGTGGGACCGCGCATAACTGGCGAACGGATGATCCGATTTGGGTCGTCTAAGTTTTGTGCTGTTAGTTTTCACATAAGAAAGGTTTATGAGGCAAAAAAACATGGGCAAATAGAGAGTTTTTGCAAATCGCGTTTTCATACATTTTGAACGGGGACATGGGCTTGGCTAGGGACTTGAATCGTCAAAAACGCAGTAGGCAAGACAAAGTTTGCCGGGTTCAGCTAGTATATGAATAAAAATGGAATTGTGTTTATATGCCACGAATAGGTTCGGGAACGGGTCAACGGATATGCTTCATTCTTTCACTGTTGCATTCGTGCAGGGCTCCGACGTGTTCGTGCGAAAAAAAATATTGGAAATGGTGTCCGGGAAGGCAAGAAAAACACTAATATCTGAAATTCCGTTTTAAGCGGCTCTTTCTATGAAACTGAATGTCAAAAACACAATAGGCAGGCAGTACGATGAATGCAGCTAGTGAAAGATAAATTAACGTCGGTTATTGTAAATTTAGTTAGTTTTATTTTTATTTTTTTTCAGCCAGGAAATTCCTATCAAATTATAGACTAAGTTAAAACTACGCATAAAAATGCACTGAGAAGCGTCATACTAGAACAACAATTTGCGTTTGTTCATACTTGGTAAGTTTGTCTATATTCGAGAGAAATACGGGAATCGGAAAACTGCATTTGAATATGGACACCCTGACTGCAGGAATACAAGAAGAAATTCTTGGACGATTTCAAGAAGGATTTCCTAGAAGAATCCCAGAAGGAGCTCCTTGGAGAATAATTTTGGGAGGAAGATTTGGAGAATTCGAGTTTTTCTTGAAGGAATGTCAGTAGAAGTTTATGGAGAGATTTCAAAAAATAATACTGGAAGATTTCCCGTAGGAACTTCTGAAGATAATCTCGGAGGAACTCTTCAAAAAATTCCAGAAGGAATATCTGGGTGAATCTCAAAAGCAAATCTTGGTATTGGTGAAATCCCAGAATGGGTTCTTTATTGCTGGTGGAACTCCTGCTGTAGGAAAAAATGACAACTTGCTTCTGAGATTAAGAAGGAACTCCTGGAGAAATCCTAGAGTTCAGTAACTCGTTCTTTGAAAACTCATCGAGCTGAGCGAAATCCTTGGGTGAACTCTCTGGCAAAATCTAAAAGTAGTAGAGAAGTTCAAAGAGATTTCATGGACAAATTCCTTTAGATTTTTTAAAATATCCCACAAAAAAATTCAAACATCTAAAAGGATACGTGAAGGAATTTTGACATCACTCAACTGTGGTGAAACCCTTTTTTCGTCATTAGTTAGAAAACTGTAAAATATAAAGTGTACAACTAGATTGTGCTAAAAGTTATCAAAGAATAACTAAGTTTTATAGTAAATTGCATAACTGCTTAGGATTGTGTTTCCTAGGAAAAAAACTTCAAGTCGAAAAATTGCATAACATTTTGCAATGATGTCTTAGAAGATGTTTGATGATATTTGAAGGACTTTTAGAGAAAAAATATAATTTAATTTTTACGAAAATCTTACCCTTGTTTTTTATTATTTTTCTGTAGAAAGCTGACTCCAGCCTCTAAATTTGCTAAGTAGCGTAAAATGGTAAAGTGCTTCTG
The DNA here is from genome assembly GCF_035046485.1 of Aedes albopictus. Lineage (NCBI taxonomy): Eukaryota > Metazoa > Arthropoda > Insecta > Diptera > Culicidae > Aedes > Aedes albopictus. The sequence goes on from NC_085137.1 coordinate 131,498,841, forward strand.
ATTACTTCTTCTTCTTTATGGCTCTACGTCCTCACTGGGACTTGGCCTGCCTCGCTTCAACTTAGTTTTCTTTGAGCACTTCCACAGTTATTAACCCTCTAATACCCAATCCCGCCTTTAGACGGGGTATAGTTTGAGCATTTTTGTAATTTTTGTGTCGTGGAAAATCTTTTTTTTTTATATTTTTGGCAAATATTTAGGACTGTTCTGTATATCTCAAAATGGTTTTTGGTTTATTTTAAAGCGTATTTACATTTTTTTTAAATCATTGAAAAAATGATGTTTAAGTCACCTTTTAGAAGTCATTGTTTATTTTGTATTGAATCGCTACAATTAACATATTTTAAATTTTTCCCAAATCATACTATCCTTGTTTAATAGTTTAAGGGAATAGAATACACTCCAAAATTATTTTCCATAAAATTACACGGAAAATAAAATTTTCTGTGAAAAAAATTTAAAATAATAATATTACAACAATAACCATAAAATCTCAAAATGTTTTCATCTCAAAAAATCCGTACCCCAAATTGGCTTCCAGGAAAAATATAAAAGTGTGGGGATGTTCAAAAATAAAAATTAGAAAAATCAAAAACTGAAATTCACAAAATCGAGAATTAAAAAGAATCATCTTCCAAAACATGTTTAAATCGATTTTAGATGACGAAAAATGATATTTTGATCAAAATCAAAAATTTGGGTATTAGAGGGTTAATTGAAGGGCTTTCTTTGCCTGCCATTGCATGAATGTGTATAAATATTGTGTAGTTCAATGATACACTATGCCCAGGGAGTCGAGAAAATTTTCTCGACCGGAACGGGAATCAAAACCGCCGTCTCGGAATTGGCGATCCACAGCCTTAACCACCAGGCTAACTGGAGTGCTTCTGACTATTTCTTCTCAAATTTTCATTTTTCATCGATTTATAAATCAAACAAATGGAAAAATTTGCATTTTTCTTATATTTTTTTAATTTTTGAATTTTTTGTAACTTAAATATGGTTGGATGTAGGACAAAAATATTGAACTTATTTATAGATACATATGTACTTTTTCCCATAAGATCTTCATTCTCACTTGATCTTGATGCTAAATTTTCCCGCTTATTGATTCGCATCCACCTTAATGCACTGCTTTCAGCCGATAAAATCTCACACACAACAAGCCATTACTCATTTCTTACAATGATGCGAAGGTATTCGCCGCGGTTACAACGATGCTGGTGAGCAGGGCAAGCGTGGACACGGGTTCAGTCAGCCAGTCAGTCAGTCGGTGGTGGTCTGAATGAATTACGCGCGCGAATGAAATGGTTTTTATGCTTATGCTAGAGGTAGCCAACTGCCACCGCGCCGCCCACTACTCATCACAGACAGACGGTTACGACGGACGCGAGAGTGAAGCGATTGCGATCCGATGCGGGTAATGTCGGCTACAAATGTGCATACATAAATAACTCCGCGGTGCGAAGACGGGCAATGCGTATGCAATGCACAGGAAGTAGGTACACACAGAACCTCAGCCACCAAAGTCCAAAGTGCTTTTCCTACAACGCATTACGAAATCCCGGCAGTCAGCCAGCCAGCCAGCCAGCCAGCATTGACCGCTAAACTAGGTACCAGCAGAAGCGCAGCGACTATTTATTATGCGATTCGGGCCTTTGGATCGACGAGGCATATGTAATGGGGATTGGTGGCAGTACCGTTAGTTTCATCCATAAAATCGAGATTCGGACAACGTATGGACTTCCAGCTGCAGAGCGGAGGAGGAAGACCCCTAGCCAGAGGCAGCGGGTCGTGGGCTGACTCTGACTAGTGCTATGTTTCACGTTCCGTTCGTTCGGTGAGCTATGCTGCGCTGCTTCCTCCATGGGGTTTTTCTTCCAGTGACTTCCTGGTAGGCCTTTCTTTGTTGCAAGCGAAGCAGCGAATAATCGCTCGTCTCGGTAACGTTATAATCGATTAGTATAGGTGTTGTCACTTTACCGCATGCTTTCCAAATGACCTACATCCTGTTGCTTGCTTGCGCCCGGCCCGGAGTAGGGTTAGGTATTGATTGAACCAGTTTTGCGACAACTTGTCACCAGCTCCCGTCCCGGCAGCAACAGTAGAACGTTGCCAATTCGCTTCGCTGCGGCGATATTGGCAACCGCACATTGTATTGGTTTTCCTTTTTTTTTTGAACATGGAACGAGTTCTTGCGGAGCGCCGCTGCCCTCGGGTCGCTGGACTGCTGCTGTTGGTGACAAACCTAGTGACAGGCCTCAGCGACTTGACCACATATGGGCATCACATACGATACCGAGGGTCAACGACTCGACTCGGCCGGGCACGTTCACAATTATCGGGAATGTGTCAAGCCAAAAAGTTCCTCCGCATTATGATGGCGGTGTGTGCCACTTTGTGGTTACCGATTGGCCCCTTTTGTCTAGTTGGGCGCTGCTGAGTTTGGGTTCGGGGCCGGTTGATGGGTTGCATTGCGGACCTATCATTTGAGAGTCATTTTCACGTACACGGGCTTGTGTTTCGGTGGATTAATTAACGCCCACTTGAGTGACCGCGGTTTCCAGTGATGTCCAACGATAAAACGACTTTCTCTTCTACTCATTTGCCTGATATGGGCTTGGCTTAGCCACATGTCATCTGAATTCATTCTGTACCTAAGATTTAATCACTATTCTCTTATAGAGTGAGAAACTGCTATATGGCCAGGCGGTTTCATTTATACCCTAAGTAAAGCTGCTATAAGCCATATTTGATAAAACGACAAACACTGCTGATATAATTATTGATATTGTGCCGATTTGTCGATTCCTCTAAGTAGAATACCCTGTTCGATTTAATGAGATTGTATTATACTTCAAATGTTTAGCCTACACTCCCGACCAAAAGTTTGGGGTCACACACTCAGAAACATGTCATTTTTTTAAGCCTATGTCTCCACCAATTTGCGTCCGATTTCAAAATCCTAGGTTTCATTCAAAAGATAATAAGTCAAAGAAACTTTGAACATGATTAAAAAAAACTTTTTCAAAAAGATTTGTATGTAAACTTAACCCAAAGTTGCCATTTTTTTTTTAAATGAATATAAATCTACGGCAGTGTCGCTGGAAATTGGGTCGACCAAATTTTAAGATGAGAGCGGTAATATAACCTATTTTCTACTAGCTTTCAACTGCTTTTTACCGAATTTGGCTAAAAAATCTAGGAAAAAAGTTATTAAGTAAATTAACTCTTCATGTCATCGACCAAAACTTTGGGGTCACCCCTCAATATGATGTATCAGCCAAAAGTTTGGGGTCACTTTCGAAAAACATGGAAAAGTGGTTTGGTGATATCTTCGTCATCTATAGATCAATTTTAATTCTTTTTGGCTCATTTCAAAGATAATTAACTACCGTCGATGGGGCGGTGACAATGGGTCTGGGGGTGAGATTGGGTCAAAACGGAGAAACATAAAATTTGAAATAGCTCATCAACATCGCTAATTTATATTGCAAACTTTATATTCTTTCAAAGAGCAGATGTTTTTACACGTCATGATGCAGAATAAGATGTTTAGCAATAATCGTTTTTTGTTACATTTGTGGCTAAACTTATATGATGAAGCTACTAGTAAATCACTCTGAAAAAATTTCTCCTTCGTAATGTTTCACACAAGTACCTAACAATAAATTTTCTTATAAGTGGTTAGCTGTAGGTATTACCTAGTTAATGCAACGAAAAAAGTGGGCTGTCATTTCTCTTTTTATTTAAAAATTCAATATTTTCGACCCTATGTCAAAATATTAAGAATATAACGAAAAATAAGTCTACCGTTGTACTAGGAGTCATTTTTTTTCTGTTCGGGTGAGCCACTGCGACCAGTATTTAGATCTTTTGTGGCATAACTAGGATTCATACAAAATTTATTAAAAAATCCGTTTAAATGTTATTGCGGGAGAGGGTCTAATAATGTGAAACGCTGTGTAACATAACATTTGAACGACCCTCTATCTTGAGATGGAGTGATTTGCTTTGGCAATACAGGGACCAATGATCATGTACATAAAAGTTTATAAAGGAGGGTTTGGATAAACATTTCTTATGCAGTATACTAAAAATATCATATAGAGCTACTTCGGCACTGCAGTCTTGGGGAATTAAAACGATAGTTTTAGATTTTTCCCAACGTTTCGACTCGTATTAGAGTCTTCTTCAGGGGATACTGTAATTATGGGAATCTATAGATCGTAACAGTCGAACTCTCCTTATCCGTACTAAAAATATCATGTTTTTTTCAATCAATCTTTCAATGCGCCGCTTCCTCCTTGTAACCCTCCCTCCTCTCATGGAAGTTGAAACTTTAAATGAGGATGATTGTGGTATCTAAAAATAGTGATACAACATACAAACGTTATTTTATCAAATTTCAACCATTTTTTCGGTTGTATAAGCCCTTTTAGGTGGATAAATCATCTTCATTAACGTTTGATGTCTTTAACTTAACGTATTCAACGATTTTTGTATATAAAAATGTTATGTAAAGTTAACACATTTCACCACATTTCAAAAAATGAGGCAACTTTACGTTTAGTATGTAAATTTCAACAAATATGTGTGGTTCAATGTCTATGCAGTAAGTATCATTCATTATGTTTCAAATAAGCCAAGAAGAACTAAAATTGAATGAAAGATGACAAAGATATAAACAAATCGCTTTTCCGTGTTTTACGATAGTAACCCCAAACAATGGTTAATTTACTTAATAACTTTTTTTTTCTAGATTTTTTAGCTAAGTTCTGTAAAAAGCAGTTGAAAGCTAATAGAAAATGGGTTATATTACCGTTCTCATCTTAAAATTTGGTCGACCCAATTTCCAGCGGCACTGTCGTAAGTTTATATTATTTTTTTTAGAAAATTTGGCAACTTTGGTTTAAGTTTCCATACATTTTTTTTTTGAAAAAGTTTCCTTTAAATTACAGGGGATGGCCAAAATGTTTGGGATAGGCAACTTTTTTTCTCCCACAAAAAAATCCAACATGATGTAACTTTTCATAGAGTGCATACAAAAATCTCAAATTTTTGTAAGGTTTGTCAACCTATTATATGTGCATCATTGGTACAAATTTGGGCTCGATTGATTAATTTTTCGCGAAATTAGAATCGTTCGGGTAAAACACTATTTTTAGACAACTATTTTTTGAACTGTCATATCTCGGAAACCAGTGAACCGAATTGAATGATTTTTTTAACGTTTATCAACAATATATTGATACTTAATACGACGTTATAAAATGTTATATTTTCTCACGGCGAATTAAGTTATACCGGGTTGAATTTTTTACCTATATAGAGAAAAATAAGTAAAATTTACAATACCACACAAAAATTATTAAATGTGTTCTTCCTTCAATCTAAATAGGCTCTAATATATCTGATTAGAGATAATTTGAGAACAGAAGTGGCAAATCTTTGGATATCAACACTAAAATTTATTGACATTGATGTAAAAAAATACATTTTTTCGAGAAAAATCCAAAAAAGTATCAATGCATGATAACTTTTTTCAACGTTTAAAAAGTACCTATGTTTTAATGGTTTGTGAAGCATTTACACATTGGTAGTGTACGTTCAAAATTTCATTCAATTCGGTTCACTGGGTTCCGAGATATGACAGCTCAAAAATGAGTTGTCTAAAAAAAGGTGTAAATTTGTACCACTGATGCACATACAGGGGATAGACAAAATGATCGGGACAGGAAAAATTTTCACTTTCCAAAAAATGTTCAACTAGCTGTAACTTTTCGAAAAGTGCGTCAAATATTCTCAAATTTTTACTGTAAGTTCTTCAACTAGTTGTGTATTAGTGGAGAAAATTTGGAAAAGATCGGACAATTCTTCACGAAGTTATAAAGATTTTTGGAAAAGATAAAATTATCCGATAGCCAACTTTGAGCTGTTATATCTCCGGATTCAATGAGCCGATTGCAACGAAATTTTGACCATTCATGACTTATATAATGAACTCTGGAAAACATTTGACTTAACTTGAAATTTTAAACAAGCGTAAAAGTTATAGCGATTTTATTTTTTTCACGATTTTTAAGTAAATTGGTCTATTTTTAATATGCATCCCATTACTTTTTCAGTTTATTGGCGGCTATATTGTTACTTTCCTTCAAAACGCATTTATATATAAGTCAATGAGAGGGAAACTAAATTAACTATAATTTGCATCTTGAATTTTGTAACGATGTTGATGTTTTGGATAATTTAGTGTTTTATTAGAAAAATAATCTAATCGTTATATTTTTCTTCCGTGTTAAGAATATTAAGTTAAGTCAATGGTTTTTCATAGCTCATTATATAAATCTTAAATGGTCAAAATTTCATTGCATTCGGTTCATTGAATCCGGAGATATAACACCTCAAAGTTGGCTATCGGATAAATTTACCTTTATCAACAATTTTTATTGCTTCGTGAAGAAATGTTCGATCTATTCCAAATTTTGTCCACTGATACACAACTAGTTGAAGAACTTACAGTAAAAATTTGAGAATATTTGACGCACTTTTCGAAAAGTTACAGCTAATTGAACATTTTTTGAAAAGTGAAAATTTTGCCTGTCCCGATCATTTTGTCTATCCCCTGTATAATAGGTTGACAAGCAGTCAAAATTTGAGATTTTTTGATGCACTCTATGAAAAGTTATAGCATGTTGAACTTTTTAGTGAGAGAAAAAAAAGTTGCCTATCCCAAACATTTTGGCCATCCCCTGTATGTTCAAAGTTTCTTTGACTTATTATCTTTTGAATGAAACCTAAGGTTTTGAAATCAGACGCAAATTGGCGGAGATATGGGCTTAAAAAATGACATGTTTTTGAGGGGATGACCCCAAACTTTTGATCGGGAGTGTATATCTGATTCGTCTTTTGCATGGGTAAGTTTTTTTTTTTTGCTATAACTATAAGTACTATCTGTATTCAAAAAATCGAGTCAATAGGTTTGGAATTGACTAAGGACCTGTACATAAACTACGTAGACTCTTAGGGGGGACGGGGGGTGTCTGGCCAAAGTCTACGCTCCATAAAAATTTCGAAAATTTTGTGTGAACAAAAGTCTACGGGGGGAAGGGGGGGTCTGAGATGACCGAAAAAAAAAGTCTACGTAGTTTATAGATAGCGCCTAAGTTATAGCAAAGAAAAACTACCCCTACAAAAAAGAAGCAGGTGTAAATGGCTCTATAAATTTGAAGCTACAAAGTGAGCGCTATATGGCGACCGTAACTCGGTACCGCATTGCAATTTGTTGATGTACAAATTACAAAAGTTCATTTCGAGCTGATTTGGATTAGAAACATAAAATCAATATTGATCTTTGATTCTGTGTAATTAGTTTTTATGCCTTTCAATTCCGCCCGCTAATGTTTTTGAGACGGGCTTGTTGGTTTAGTAGCTACTGCTTCTATTTCGTATGCAGAAGGTCCTGGGTTCAATCCCTTTCCTCCTACATAGCATCTTTTTTTTTCTCTTCTCTACTTAACAACTTACAGGGTGTGGCCAAAATGTTTGGGATAGGCAAGTTTTTTTTCTCTCACAAAAAAGTTCAACATGCTGTAACTTTTCTACAAAAGTTATCATGTATTGACACTTTTTGGATTATTTTCGAAAAAATGTATTTTTTTACACCAATGTCATTAAATTTTAGTTTTGATATCCAAAGAAATTTTACTTCTGTTCTCAAGATATCGCAAATTAGATATATAAGAACCTATTTGGATTGAAGAAAGAAAACATTTAGTATTTTTTGCGTGGTATTGTAAATTTGACTTATTTTCCTTTATATGGGTGAAAATGTCAAACCGGTACATATGACTTAAACGGTCGTGAGAAAATTTTATAATGTATTATAAGGTCGCATGAAGTATAAAAATATTGTTGATAAACGTTCAAAATTTCATTCAATTCGGTTCACTGGTCTCGGAGATACGACAGTTCAAAAATTGGTTGTCTAAAAAATAGTGTTTTACAAGAACGGTTCTAGCTTCGCGAAAGATTAACCTATTGTACCAATGATACACATACAGGGGATAGAAAAAATGATCGGGACAGGCAAAATTTTCACTTTTCAAAAAATGTTCAACTAGCTGTAACTTTTCGAAAAGTGCATCAAATATTCTCAAATTTTTACTGCAAGTGCATCAACTAGTTGTGTATCAGTGGTCTAATTTTGGAAAAGATCGGGCCATTCTCCACGAAGTTATAAATATTCTTGGAAAAGGTAAGATTATTCGATGGCCAACTTTGAGCTGTTATATCTCCGGATTCAATGAATCGATTGCAATGAAATTTTGATCATTCATGACTTATATAATGAGCTCTGGAAAACATTTGACTTAACTTGAAATTTTTAACGAGAGAAAAAGTTTTTTCAGTAAATTGGTCTATTTTTAATATGCATTCCATTACTTTTTCAATTTATTGGCGACTATGTTGTTACTTTCCCTCAAAACACATTTATATATGAGTCAATTAGAGAAAAATTAAATGAACTATAATTTGCATCTTGAATTTTGAAACGATGTTGAAGTTTTGGATAATTTGTGTTAAGAATTTTAAGTTAAGCCAAAGGTTTTTCATAGCTCATTATACAAGTCATAAATGGTCAAAATTTCATTGCATTTGGTTCACTGAATCCGGAGATATAACAGCTCAAAGTTGGCCATCGGATAATTTTACTTTTTTCAAGAATCTTTATAACTCCGTGAAGAATTGCCCGATTTCCAAAATTGAACCACTGATACACAGCTAGTTGATGCACTTGCAGTAAAAATTTGAAAATATTTAAAGCACTTTTCGAAAAGTTACAGCTAGTTGAACATTTTTTGAAAAGTGAAAATTTTGCCTGTCCCGATCATTTTGTCTATCCCCTGTATAATAGGTTGACAAACAGTCAAAATTTGAGAGTTTTTGATGCACTCTATAAAAAGTAAGAGCATGTTGAATTTTTTGAGAGAAAAAAAAAGTTGCCTATCCCAAACATTTTGGCCACTCACTGTATGTATATTCATAAATTCATACCCATCGCTAGAACAGAAACAAGTTGAAAAAGCCGTTTTCCTTCCTTCCAACTTTCACATCACAGTGTCAATGGACCATACAACGCCTACAAGCTATGCAACTAAGCGAACTGTGCCGCTACTTTTTCAGAGTAATCAACACACAATTTATCATCTAAATGTATCCTGTATCCTTGGATCGCACCACCACACTATGGGGAAAGTGGTGGCCAAAAATCGAAATAAAGACTTGCTTTGAATGACGTGTCTTATACACCATTCGAGAGCCAGATTGTTCAAACCTAGATTCCCAAAATTTCAGCCCTCTGTAATGGAAACTCATTGTGCCACAGATATCAGACTTAGAAAATTAGTGAAAATTGTAGAAAAAATGCATTTTAAACAAATGCAATTTTCTCAGTGAAAAAACGGTTTAATTTTAGAATTTAATCCACCGTTGGAAATGCTATTGATTGAACTTTATAATGGGTGTGTTGTTGGGGTTACACGGTTAATTGAAATTAGAAAAAAATGGGTGATTATTGACAAAAACAACATTTTTTGCCTAAGTTGGTCTGTATCTAACAAGCAGGGTCGAGCAGTCTCATGGGACCGCCTCCACAGTTTAGTTTGGGGTCTATACTATCTGCGGAACGCGAATCCAGCTGCGGATAGCTGCGGATGAGCGTCATTTTGACAAAAGCCCGAAAATTGGATTTTTTTTTAATTTTTTTTTTGTTAATTACGATTATTGATTATGCGATCATATACAAAAAAAATCGTACAATTTAAACAGTGCTGCAAAGATGGAACTGTTAATTGTCAAATTAGTCTTAAAAATCTTGCAAACTTAATTATTTTTATGTTAAAAATGGGTAAAAACTGACCAAAAATTATCGTTTCATACATAAACTGTATCAACCCATCTGGACTGAAATGCTTCTTTTGTTCACGAAAATCTTGTTTATATTATCAATGCATATTCACCATCAGGGAAAGAAACACCGCATCATTATATTAATTTTAATAAAAACTACCTACTTGTATTTAAAAGACGAGGACAACATTTTCAATTGATAAGTTTGTTTTCAACTTAAACGCTAGCAACGTGAACATCGCACAGTGGTTAATTTAACGAAAAGAAATCAAACAAATTGTTTGTGGTAATATGGAACATAGGAGCATCAAGTTACCACAGACAAACAGACGTACCACTTGGAAAAAATGCGATAAAATCATCGTCAAATATGGTGAATTTGATTGGCCATGTTCTCAAAAATCGTGAAAATCAATCTAAAATATTGACAATTCCCAAAAATTTATATGGAATGATGTTACCTGAACTGAAAAATGAGTATGTATTGCTTGTGAAATTGAAGTTTCAAGAAACAGTTGATTTATAAAGTTATGATGGAAATTTATCTGTGAAAATTATGTTTTATTTAGCAGTAAATTCATTCCTGCAGTATAAAAAAATGGAGACAAATCATCAACTTGGTTAATGATGTTGAAATGTGTTCAGTAAAATAATAGGAGCATATTAAAAAAATATCCATTCGACGAGTTTGAACAAATATTACAGAACTCTCTCATATAACATTAAAAAATGGGGGGGGGGGGGGTCAGATTTGCCTAGAAAGCGGAGGGGGTGCTTCCACTTTCACCTCTCCTATTTTATCTTATGCTTGGCAATCTTATTCTAGTTTTGATTTGCATTTGAACTGCCTCAAAAGTTAAAAACAAACGTTTAAGTTTATTGATCAGGAATAAGTAGTTCCTAACTGGGTTAAATACTAGTTACACCTTCCAGATGGACTAATGTTAAGCTAATCTTACTAGAATACTTTCAAAAAATGCGGAAAAATCAAAAAAATATTTTTGGCCACCACTTTGTATGGAGCCGCCCCATAGTGCACCATCCAAAGGTGACTTCCAGATCTCACATCCACCGCGTTGCAACGCTACTAACAAACATCCCATCCGTGCTGGTTGTGGGGACGCAGAGTGCCCTCGATCTCTAGTAGCAACAACCATCACACTCTAACAGTCCTCTAGCCGGCGCCGGATTGATCCAAACATGTATGAGCTACTTAAATTGCACCTTGAGAATAAGTGGAGTGTCCCAGCCTCTTATTCAGTGGGATCTCAGTGCTATTCATACCAGTTCCAGTACACCAGTATACCAGTACAGATAGTCTAAGCTAAGCTAAAGCTTTAAGGTGAAACATCAAGAATTCCCTTTGAGATTTTGCATACAAACTTTAGCGGCACAAATCTGACGAACGAGGCATCAAATTAAGCTGCACTTGTTTATCCTGGCTTTGCTCACTTGCAAAAAGAGACAGCTTTACCAAATCGAGAGCATTTGTTTACGAATTTTCAAGATTGGTGCTTTTGAAAGCGTGAGCAGGGGACCAAGTCGGCCATTGTGGCAGCTATGCTTGTATTCTCTGAAGTTTCTCCTTAATTCCATCCGCTAATGTTTTTTTTTTCTTCTTTTCACAGATACGCGTATTTCGATCACCACTTGCAATCTTCCTTGGTGTAAGTTATCCTCTAACTAAGGCAACGGACCTAAGAGGATAACCGACATTGAAGAAGACTGCAAGTGGTAATCGAAATACGCCCAAGCAGCACATATGTCACAAAAGTATCATGACAGCCCTGGCTTTGGGTTGCACATGAGTCCATGTCAAGCTATTCTAGCATTTGGTTAGAATTACATAACTTAAGCTCCTATGCTACCAAAAATCTGCGTTGCCGTGACTCTTCTGTGACATGTGTGCTGTCAAAGGATATGCATAAGAGGGCGAAATTTAAAGGTGCACAACTCATTACACTGAATCGATGACACTAGTTTACAGCATTTTTGAACTCGGTAAGCTGATGATCATTTTTGGTGTCGAATCATGCTCTGAGTTCGAAAACGCGAAGGAAAAAAATACAGTAGAGCGGAAACTTTTTCGACTTTCCATACAAGGTTGATGATTTGAAATCGATTTTTGTTCTATTTTTAAGCAACGTCGTTCACTTCACACATCTCATTCTCCGTAATCAATGCTTCGATTGAGCTGATTTTTTTACTGTAACTCGCCTACATATGATACGTCAAATACACGAAAGAATTTTTAGATTGACTTTTTCTTATTGAAAAAAATACATTTCTGCATATATTTTTGGAAATTTAGCTATTTAAAATTTAAGGAGAACGTCCCTAAAACTCGCCAATATCTTGAATTTCATCAGTCTGACGTAAAGCTTGCATTCAGATGATCGAATGGTATTGTATTCAACTTGTAATTTATAGAAAAAGATTTGAAATCGGTTGAACAAAACCCAAGATATTTGAATTTTAGTCAATTCCATATTTTTAAAAGGTGTAAAACTCAATATTAAGCCAAAACCCAAAAACAGCTCTACTTAAAATTTCTTGAAGCACGATTTCGAAATCAGTGCTAAATTGTACTTCAAAAATTTTGGTCGTTGACAGAAGTTCACGACTTACGTTTTATTTTGTAAACTTGTGTGATTATTATTGATATTATGTCCCAAAAATTAGTATTCCACCTCCTGCCAAAATTTCATTCATAAAATAATCGTTTTTCTAATCTTGTACCGACTTTTCGAACCCTCTAAGCAGAATACCCTCTTCGAATGAGTGTAATCTGTTTCGTACCTTTTAATTTTGCCCTAATTGCTTATCCTTTGATAAATACGCGTATTTCGACTACCACTTGTAATCTTCCTCAGTGTCAGTGTCAGTTATCCACCCATGGATAACTGACACTGAGGAAGATTACAAGTGGTAGTCGAAATACGCGCATCTGTCAAATGATAAGCAATTAGGGCGGAATTAAAAGGTACGAAACTGATTACGCTTTTCTAATTCAAATCGGCTCGTGAAATTAACTATTGTATTTGTGCATCAACAAATTCCGACTTGTTACGGTCGCCATATACCGCTCACTTTGCACGGATAATATACCAAAGTAAGCATTATATGGCGACCGTTATAACGTGGTGTAGATGCCGACCAGACGCCACGTGATTTTCCCATACGAATTGACAGCTCCTTATTATTGGTTGCTATTCCTTTGTGTGTAAATTTTCTCTATGGCAACTATGGCATAACTATTTATGAAGACATTAACACTTATTATATCGACAGCAAAATATGCTTCAGCAAAACATGAACCAAACTTTTGAAACTTCAAATTTTTTGCTTCATCGTGATCATGCACTGTAGACTGCTTTGAAGTTCGTGCAATTTTCGCTAAGAATAAGCCAAATCAATTAGTTTCACAATTTTGATTTATTAAGTGTAGTATGCCTTTGTAGCGAATCTTCTACCACGACAAGATAGGTAAAGTTGTTCAGAACAACGACCATTTTCTGATGATGGATCGCCTATTCAAGAATTCCTCCAGAGATATGCTAAGGGATTTGCCTAGGAATCCATTCATGGCTTACCCATGAATTTCTCGAAAGATTGATTCAAGACCTTCACCAGGGATTCCTCTAAATATTCCACGAGGAATTTATTCGGGAGCACTTTTGAGAATTCATCTAGGGGTTTCTTAGGGGCTCAGCTAATAATTCCTTCAGGAAACCTACGACACCAAATGTTTATTCAGAAGTTCCTATAGTGATTACCACAAGTATTCTTCGGGGCATTCTTCCAACAACTTTTCCAAAGATTCCTCCAGAAATCACACCAGAGATTGACCAAGGACAACCTGATCAATTTTCTCCTCAGGGATTCCACTTGGTATTCTTCCAGGAAACCCACAAGGGCTGGCGTACAGGCATTCTCTAGGATTTTAAACAGGGGTTCCTAAAATGATTTTTATACATTTTTTTTTAAATCTACAATGTATTTCTTTCCGTGAATTTCTCTAGGAATTCCACCAGTAATTCCTCCAGACATTCTCTCCGGTATCCTCTAAGGATTTCTCCAAGTGTTCATCCAAGAAAATCGCAAAGTTCTTCGGGGAAGAATTTCACCGGAGATTCCTCCCGACGTTCCACCTGAGATTTATCAATGATTTTCTCTAAGGAGTTTTCATTGGTTTTCTTGGAGATTTCTCTGGGAATTCCACCAAGGATAAATCCTGGGATTTCTCTAGGGTTCATCCAGGGATTATTCCGGAAATTCCTTCAGAAATTCCTCCAGGGATCCCTCTAGGAAATTCTCCGGCAATATTTCCAGATATTAGAGCACTTTGATAAGTAAATAGAATGACAACAGAAATGAATATGATTCGGGTAGTATGAGTCGATATACTTGTCGATCAGATGTTGGTATACTTTGATTAGTTAACTACGAATGATAAGAACGAAGATCTTATGAAGTGTCTTGGCTTATCTCAATGCGGTAATGAATCGCTAAAGATATGTACATTCGTTGCATTTTTCTGGATCGCAGTACAAAGCTGAAAATCAATTGGAGTTTGCCGTGCAAAATTTATTTATTGTTGTGAAACCGTTTCGCTGAAGCCGACCTACTCATACTCTTTTCTCCCCCTCACTCTATGCTGTTTTGACGGGCCGATAACTAATTCAACTGATTAAACAATTGATAAAAACAAAACTAGAAAATAAAAACGCCTCAACATGTTAAGAACCCGATTTTATCAGCCCAAAATGCAACAAAATTGGGTTCGTTGTAGCGTATCATCAAAAACTTTGCCGAAGACGACATCATTCTATCTCATCAGTATTGTGAGGTATAGGTGTTAGATTGTTTTCAACAATGGCGTCACTTAGTGAAGGAATCATGAACCAAATCTGCTGAACAACTTTGCTAGGCATACTTCTAGCTCATTAGAGTCTCGAGATACCGAGATATGAAAGTTCATCTTAGACGCATTTTCATTAAAACCTAGTTTATATACAACTTTTTGGACAAAAAATGAAAATTGTTGATATTTTTGTTACGTGTCAATTCCTTCAAACAATCTGCTATGTGACTTCGTTTCAACTATTTTTTCAATGAATGGACTCTTACTCTCGATAGATTCATCATATTAGATTCCAAATCTGGCCTTGAATCTCTTAACGAAGTGTGTTTTCTACGAAATGGAAGCAATAAGGTAAATTGGGACACAAATCTCCATACATCGAAAAACGCCCAAAAGTATGCAATGCCCTTGTAATATCATGTAGATAATCTGTGTTGTTCAAAATTTGTTAATAAAACATTCAAAAACTAACGCAAAAAAAGAAAACTCACATGAACTCATATGTTAATGTACTGTTAAACATCTATTTTTAGAAATATAATGGTTTTTGATAGCTAAATTCACTGTGTTTTTCACTCAGAACTCCACAAACTCATTTTTATAAGTAGAATTTAATAAAAATCAATGTTTTGATATAAAAATTCTAACTATATTCCGCAAGGCTTCTCTCATCATGTTCATACTCCTAAGATTTCAATATGTGATTATTTTTTAACGATTTGATGTGTTTTTCAGGGCTCATATGGAAAACTAAAAGTGATCCAAAATATTTAAGATTATCGAATCTATTAATTGCAATTGATAACTGATACCCCAGTACTTGTTTTAAAAATATAAAAGTTGGGGAAATACTGTTACGGGTTTCACCTAGCGGACGAATTTCGAACCAAGGTCACTGTTTTCAGATGGTTTTTAGTTTGATAAACAACTTTGCTAAAAACGGTACTTCATGCTGCTTAGAGTTTCAGGACATTATACGTGGTTGATTTGTTTATACTAGGCGTCACCTAGCGGATAAATCACGAACCGTTAACTGTTCTTAGCTTGCCGAAGATAGCATCACCTTTTCTCATCAGCATTCTGATATAAAGAGGTTTGAACATTTTTGACACTGGTGCCATCTAGCGGACGGAGGTCGCCGTTTTCAGAAAGTTCTTAGTTCACTGAATAAATTAGCTGAAGAAACTATTCTTCTATCTCATCGGAATCTTGAGGCATACTTTGCGCCAAATAGGTGGTCAATTTTGGTACCCCAAGACAATCCGAAACCATGTAGAGCAGGTTCCCATGTCTCCGGAATTCTAAGTTTCTAAGTTTTCTAAGTCGGAGAACATAAAGGTTATGACCATGTTTGTGCTTTTCCGAAGATGAAAAATTCAAGTAGGCTGGGTGAAGGTTCAAATTACTTTCAAAAATGTTTCAGGAATGGATCACTGCACGAATTTATACTGGCCTGCTTACTCTCGCACGAAATTTGACGTTTGAGAGGTGTCGGCACCACTCAAACGTCAAATTTTCAGTAAGAGTAAGCCGGCCAGCATAAATTCGTGCCGTGGACCATACGTTATGAACAATCGATAAAAAAAAATGAAAACAATCTTAAAAATTCCTACGATGTTTCATGAGTTTCTCCGGGAATACATCAAGAAATTTACTCCAATGACTGCTTCAAAAATAGCTCGAAGATTTTTCTCTCAGATATATATTCGGAAATATGGCTAGAAATTTTTTAATAGATAATCATTTCTACAGCACTCCTGAAGATTTAATCGTGTAGTATCCATTTAGTACGTCACGCAAAACCTGGGAATTTCAGACCACCCCCCCCCTCTTTCCCCTTCGTCCGGGTTTTTCGTACACCTAATACATTGCTTGTCACGCTTTACGCAAATCCCCACCACCCCCCCATTCCCCCAATGAGCGTGACGTACTTTATGGATGCCCCATTTCTGCTTTCGGCAAGGGAATTAGGTTTCTAAGCAAGATTCGCAAAAAATAAAATTTAAAGATTGTTGAACTTTTTTGTGAGAGAAAAAATTGCCTCTCAAACATCCCAAACATTTTGGCCATTCTCTGTACATTTTATAAACATATGATCATAGCCATCGCTAGAACTAGACAAAGTTCGTCCAAGTTCGCTGTTTTCCTCCCTTCCTTCCAACATTCACAGCACAGTGTATATCTATCATATAACGCCTACCCGTTAAGCAACCAAGCAAACTGTACCGCTTCACAGTAATCTTCACACAATCTGTCACCTTACACCCGGCATCCACGCACCAATGTGTGAACCTCTGTGCCCAAAATTAACATTTCTCGACAGTACACCTATGACCTTGTTCAGGCGCAGAGGACTCAACAGCCTGCTCGTAACAAGCGATTGCAATCATCATGTTCCTCCCCATCCCCACATTGACCTGCAACTTGACGTAGCAGGCACCATTGTCGTCTAAAAATAAAAGATCATCATGATTCGCACACTTGATGCCTGTTTTTTTTTTCAGGTGACCCACCACTAACACCCACACCAAAGAGCTCGTTTGCTTAGAGCCCCCTGGTAGTGGACGCATCTGTTATATATGTATTTTTTTTTTTTGAACATCAAAACTAAAATAAATAGACATAACACATAATATAACACAAGTTTGCTGAACACTGAGGAGGTCCCAAGCAGCTATCTCATTGTGAGTGTAGCTGGTCTGGCGATAATGGAGTAGCAACTATTTATGAGCGGTCAATCAAGCTCATACTCAAGTTCGTTTTAGAACTCTATAATGAATCTGCCTTATTTTTGAAAAACTAACGTCTGGGTTCTCTTCAAAACCTCGTCACGAACTTATAAATGGCCATGGCCGATTATTTTCGTCAATATCATCACCGAAATGCATGTTACAGTTTTTTTTACCGATTTTGGCAACACGCTTCCTATACATACATAATTCATTCATTTCTTTTTCATGTTTCTCTGAGTTTTTTCGACTTTACATTCACAGTCTCTTGATTTCATTTTGGAAATAAAAATAGTAAACATCGTACATGTGAATTTTATCCAAAATAGTTTTATTTTTGAACTAAAAAAGATTATTGCAAATATCGATAAATTATGAATCGGTGTAAAATGTAGTGACGTGGTGTTGTCAATCGATGATGAGTCAAATTGACGAAAAGTTGTTGTTAATGCGTCTGGAAATTGAGACTGTGGCCATCCGCTTAAAAAATGAACGAACGGAGAAAAATCATCCACCTGCTTCCAGAAAAGAAAAACTTTCTCATCAAATTCCATTCTCTAACGAAAATGACCTTCCTGTCCATCAGGCACTGTCATTTGCCGTGGCCGTCATAAAAGCGGACACAATCAAAATTTTTATGACCTGGTGACAAGTGCACTCCTTAATATCGACCTACCCTTTCCGGCAGTTTTGCCAGAGCGCTATTCGCAACGACACTCGATTGCGATCCATACAGCTATAACAAACTTCTTACCACTCCGATCCGACAACGACACCGAACCGAACCCGCGCGCCTTCGGGAGCAACAACAGTCGAAAGAATTTTGCACAAAACACCATTAATGTCAATTATGATGCCTCCACCAACTCTTCCAACCAAACCAAGAAAGGCAGCCAAATTCGACAATCGCCTGTCGAATTCGTTTCGCGGGAACAGTAGTGTCTTCGTCTTCGACGATGTCGCCACTTCGTGGGGGTTAGATTTGATACGCGTGGTTGCACTTCTGGATGGATCTCAACAACAACGCTCACAGAAAGATCGCGTGATATTTAAATTTCAACTCAAGCAATGTCAAACATAAGGAACCACTCTGGCACAAAGGCGCGAACTTTTCTATGCTGCCTAGTCTACCTCGTGTATAGGGCATCCGTCACACTCGGTGGAGCGGATACAGATGAGGAGAATCATTAAAACCGAGAACTTTGGCGTATCGTGTCGTGGCGGTTGGTGTTGTCATTGTCGGTTCTGGTGTCCTCTTTATGTATTTTCCCGGTTGAAGAAGGTTCCGGTACCAAGCATGTAAGGACTGTTCAGTTTATAAAACGGACAACTTTACAAGGCTATAAACAGAAGACGCATAGTTCAAATTTAACCACCCTTGCATCGTTGTTCAGTACATCATTTTTCATTATAGTAATGATTTTTGAATCGAATAAAAATAGTTTTAATTCATAGAAAATCGGCCAGGTGTTTAATGAGGTGAATTTTACGATTCCTGAAAATTGAAAATATATATAAAATTACTGTTCACATATGGTTTATCGTTTTTATTATCAGATAAGTATGTGCCATGCTGCAGCAGCATGAGTAATAAACATTCTGGTGAAGTTTAAACTCAATTGGAAAATTAGTTGTTGAAATATTAAAGTCTCAAATGAGATTCGATTTTTTGATTAAAATTCAATTGTAAAGCAAAAAAGACATGAAAATATTCAAAAAACATTTTTTTTATGCATCCAGTCGAAAGTAGGAATGATGTGGTTTCAAATACAGAGAACTGCTTCTTAATAGCATTGCTGGTTTGGTTACTGTGCGCCATTACAGGCACAGTAATCAAAACAGTTTCGTTCTTTGAAGGTTCTTCCAAATAGCAATGCAGCTTAATGCAAATTTTACATAACATTGATGTTGGAAATACAAATTTTTCATCCGATTGTTATTAAATAAGGTGTACAATAACATAGGTTCAACTTTGTTGAAAATAAATAATAACAAGATTCGCTAGAGTCGAAAATTTGCATCAATGGAGCAAAAAGAATGCAATTTTTTACAATGACCATCTTTATGGAATAATTATTTTTTGAAGAATGCAATTAAAGTATTTTTTTCTTCAGCATCATTCAGAAAACAATATTCTACTACTCTGGACAAATTTTTAGCCGAATCCGTTGTGCTATTGCATCACAGGACTTAAATAAATATTTTTTAATAATTTCTTTGTAAACAAGGCAACTCACTTTATCAAGCTGAAAGCTGGCTTGGTGCATTATTACTAACCAACTATTGAGCTTTACCTTTAGTAGAATAGTATAAGATTCCAATACATTAAAAATTTCATGAAAATATGCATGTTTAGTATGTGGAAAAATATGTCGAATTTTGAGAAATGGGTTTTTATTGAAGTTTTACGAAAACCGCTACAGTTACACAATAAAGAACATTTTGCTCAATGTTATATTTTTCCTACAATTGAGAATAGCGATAAAAAGTTATGCAAAAAACTGGTAATGATTTTATTGAAAGTTGTCTGTTTTAGAAATTGAACAGTCCTTAGCTGGGTGGTAATGTCGCACAGATAATTACGAGCTGTTGTCATGGTTGAAATCGGAAGAATACGATTGAGTTGGATACTTAGGGAACACAGATTATTGCTTTTTGGTGCCACAATCCGAGGGTTCTGTATCTTATGAATAGTTAGCAAACTGGGTTTGTGTCGACCTATTTCTTCTTCTTGGTGTAACAGTGTCTGCACATCGCTTTTCAGGTACTTTCAACTCAAAGAAGAAGAACCTGCATGTTCCTGGACTGACTGAGAATCAAACATACTGTTACTGTTTCTTTGGCATTATCTTATAAAATATCCAGAAAGTGTGTTGCATTGCATTCTCAGTTTTCACGTTAGTACTGATTTAACAAATTTACGATCGCTATGTAGTGTCCACTTCCATACAAACATGCACTACATGGCGATCGTGACGATACTTAAACACTGAGCGAAATAAAAATGGTGACTCTGAAAATATGTTGCAATTTCTCAACTCCACTGCAGAAAAGTTATGCAGTATGCCCTTCAAAAGCCCTATTGAGAAGTTTCTTCTAAAATTTGTGGAAAAATTGCATAAAAATTCCACCAGGGTAAAAGGATTCGTTTCTATCAGAAATGATTCCTCTCATCTAACAGAAATTTTTATAGAAATTACAATATACCGAATCTTAATCTGTTTTACAAAAAAAGGCAGGGACTAAGTTATTTAATTAGTTCGTTAAGAATGGAAAAAAACGGAATCAGTGGAAAAGCGAAGGAATGTTAAGACTTAGAGGGTAACCATTTATATTTTAAGATCGTGTTCAACTCTGATTCTCCACAAAGGTCACATGATGGAGAGTTTGTCAGCAGGATAGGTTCTTTAGTTTACAGAAGTTTAGCACAATGCGCAATTGGTCACTGAGCATACCGACGCGCGACGCATGAATTGATCATAAACTTAACTAGATAGCCAAACGACACCAGATGCGATTTATTCTGTCACGAATCTACCCATCTTGGATAGGGGAAGTATACTCAGACAAACATGAACATAATAAACGTGAAAAGCATGAAACTAGCTCACCAATGCCATGACTAGTCGCACCCTGAACATTACAAGTGCAGCTCAATTGGATGTAAAAGTCAGTCGATAAGTCGCGTATGTAGCACCTTGTTATAAGAGCTTCGACTGTTTTTCAAATTGATTACTAATATTTCTGTTTTATTTAGTTCAGAGCAGAAGATTGACATCACGGACCATTAATTGATTGAAGCAGCTCTCAAAACATCCGTCATCCGCCGGATTTAGCAGATGAATCAAATCTTGTTCTCTGTCGTGGCGGGGGCGCGCAGGATGATATGCATAAAATTAAACCCATAAAACTCGAATGAAAAAAGCAACGTGTGCCCCCTCCCTCAACAAGTGTGCGCGTACGGCGATGATGACATGCATTGAGTGACATACTACTTTCTGGCCCAACTCGTCCAAGGGGAATGGGTTTGACCTTGTTTACCGCGTCGAACTGTATGTAGCCACGCCACCACTTTGACCATACCAGCTGGGACTTGTCCCGAGTCAACTTCAACCTTCATCTCTCAAGAGGGACCATCAGTCAGCAGCAGAGATTGATTGTACCAGTGGCGCTGGCGCGCAGACCAGCCAGCCGGACAAGATCGAGTCGCAAATTAATATATCTTCAGCGCGGTGTGCCCTTTCCGCCCTGCCCCCAATCTTGTCATCGACCAGCCCATTGAGCTGTAAACAATAACAAAGACATTCCAAGTCGGTTGATTGAATCATGAATAGATCGGACCGGGCGGGAGCTGGCAAATGCAATGAAGTTTCATATGCTCGCTCTCCGATCGATGCAGCAGAGCAGTGTGCGCGATATGATGGGTTTAATAATTGGAAAACTGGCCGACACTTGTCGGTTTGACTTTTTGCCTTCGAATGGAGAACGAGCCCCGGTTTGTTCGTGCCCGTTCCGAGGAGGAACAAAGAAAGTTTCATGAGTACCGTGGAATGAGGTGACGTTGCTCACAGTTTATGTAATTTTTAGATATTTTTATTGTTTTTTTAAAGTAAATTGTGATCGATGATTAGTTGTATCTAATTTTTCAATCGGCTACATCTCAGCTATGGCTCAATCGATTATCAAAATTATTTATCGCGGTTCAAAACTCTTATTCGAATTTCCACGTTTCCGACTAAAATCATTCTAGGAACACTCAAATTTCCACCAATTTTATCCATATTTCCAGAAAGACTTCCAGAATCCCAGATGGAATCAGCATGCATTCAGCTAATACGATTATGGCGAATATTC
>NC_085137.1:131521702-131596702 GCF_035046485.1 Aedes albopictus
CAGTCAATATAACTTCTATTGCAACACCCTATCACTCGAGTCTCTTGTCCCGCTCGCTCACCACCAGTTCTAAGACAGCTATCATTCGTATGTTTACTCACAACACCTGTCTCTGTCACACGGCGTGGCGCACCCACCTCAGCAATACCGTCCATCCTTCCTAACAACACTCAAACGAGTCACACAGTTTGACATAATAAACAGCTGCAATGGCGCGGCGACATCCGCTTCTTTGCCGGTTCACACCTTGCAAATTTTCACAGCCGTGACGACAAGTTGGTTGCTACGGACTGAGGTCGCACAGCGAAAAAACAATCCCGTTCCGTCCCATCACTCGGTGGGAAAATATATCGAGGGGTGATGCACACATTTAACCCTTTCGACGTTGATTTTTTTTTTCAAAATATGAAAACATCCATTCTACAGCTTTATTTATTTCAATGCTGAATTACTAAATTAGATACAAAAGAGAAATAGAACAGAGAGATGAAAAAATAAAAGGCAGAAGCTAAATAAATGACATGAAAAGAAGACAGAAGCTGGAAAACAGAAGGCAGCAAGTAGAAGATAGAATCTTGAAAGTAGAAGACAGAAAATAGAAGTTAGATGATGAAAGCGAAAATTCAGAATAAAGACGACGGAAGATAGATAATTGAACATATAAGACAGAATATTGAAGATCGAAGACAGAAGACATCAACTTGAAGTTAGAAGATAGGAAATGGGAAACGAAATATAAAAGGTAGAATACAGATCATATAATGTAGAAAATTGGTTCATTTTATTTTATTTCAGAAGACAGAAAACAGCTAATAAAGGGTATACATAAAACAACTCTGAAAAATAAAACGGCGAAAGGTAGAAGACAGGAGGAAAAGAGCTCAGTAACAGCATATTTTGATATGGAGATCAAAAAGTGATATGGGTTTGTTTGACATGAGAGATAAAAGATCTAAAAATAAAATCAAAAATTTACTCCTGGAACATCATCATTATATCATATTTAGATTTTGTAAGATCTAACCAATAGCAGCGAGCTATTCTCTTGATATTGAAATATCAAATTTTGATATTGTTCAGATGTTCCAGGAACATTTATCAGATATTATTTTCAGATCTTTTATCTCTTATATCAATCAAATCAATATCACGTTTTGATCGTCAGTATTTCACCTCTACCCGGGAAGATGGAAGATAGAAACAAAAGATAGCAAAATGATAATAGAAGACGAAAAGTTGTAAACAAAGGCAACGATAAAATGTAGAAAATACAATCAAGGAGATGAAAGATAGAAGACAGAAGATAAAGAATGTACGATAGAAGACAGCAACTGGAAAATTTAAAAAAAATAGAGGGGTAGGATACGTAAGATAAAAGACAGATATGATAAAACATTAGAAGATGAAAATGTTAAACAGAAGGCAGCAGATGTAAATCTGAAAATAGATGGTGACAGAGGAGAAATAAAAGGTTGGAGACAGATGGTCATGGCGTTTGAAGACACAGAATAGCGTATATTATTTTCTGCCTTTCTTAACTAATATTTTTGATGAATTAGAGTTTATGAACGCTTTGCAGCTACTTTTGTTAGTAGGGTCTGGCTCTATCTTCTATTTTGTGTTTTCTACCTTTCATCATTTGTCATCTACCTTTTATCTTTCGTCTCTCACATTCTATCAACTCTCTTGAACCTTATGCCTTCTGTCTTCAATATTCTATTTTTTCTCTTTTATTGTTTATCTTATGTCTTCTATCATTCATCTTCTATATTTTATCTTCTGTCTTCTATCTTACATATCCTAGTTTCTATCATCCTTTTTTTTTTGTTTTCCAATGAATGTTTTCTACCACATATCTCTTTTTTCTGTGTTCTAGCTTTGATCTCCTCTTTTTTATCTTTTGTATTTTGTCTGATATCTTCCATTTTCGATCTTGTATCTTCTGACTTCCATTTTATATATCCCCTCTTCTACTCTCTGTCTTTTGCCTGCCTTCTAACTCTGAAAAAAAAACAGAAGATAGAACATCTGGAACAAAATACAGAAAATTAAAGGTACTGAATGGGAGACGGAAGGTATGATAAAGATGCAAGATTTATTTATTTACTACTATTTATTGCGCAACTTAAGGCCATTGCCTTTTAATATGTTACATTGAAAATACATTGCTGGTAGATAGTTAAGCACGATTTGCAAATAATGAATTGTACAAATATTATCTGTTTTTTTTTAACCATTAATTACAATTGAAGTACTCGATACATTCCCTCCTAAACGCAGCTTCTGAAGTTTGTAGGGTTAGATTATTAGGTAGTGAATTCCATGTAGCAACGCCTCTGTCGAAGAAAGAATATCCGTACTTTGCAGTTCGATGACGTGGCATGGAAAATTTCTGGCAACGAGTATTCCGTAAAGGTCTCAATTTGCTGAATAAATAGTTAGGTTGTCGAGATTTGAGTAGTTGAAAAATCAGCAAACAACATCTCATTTTCCCAAAATTTTCGAACGGGCATCCAATTAACTTTGCTTGTAGATGCGAAACATGTTGAAACCTAGTCAGGTTGAACACAAATCGTATGCATGAATTCAAAGCAACTTTTAATTTATTGAAAAACAATGATGAAGCCTGTGTTAGTAAGAAATCACATGAAATAAAATGAGGAAATATTAATGCTTTGAATAGTTTCAATTTAGTTTATTTTTCCACACTGCTCGGCTAGGAAATTGTCCCATTCAAAATTTTCCTGTATTTTTACTCCTAAGCTGGACGCTGAGTTTACAAACGTTTACAAGATGGAAGGAATTATTATAAAAAGAAGATAAATATAGCAGAAAGTTTCGAAGAATGCATCAAATATTCTCAATTTTTTACTGTAAGTTGATCAACTAGTTGTGTATGAGTGGTCATTCTATTCTGCACGAAGTTATGAAGATTCTAAAAAAGATATAATTATCCGATAGCCAACTTTGAGCTGTTATATCTCTGGATTAAATGAACCGACTGCAATGAAATTTTGACCATTTATGACTTATATCCTTTTCGTGACGGAGCGCAAAAAAGTGAAATCTCCATACAAATTGCTCAACTTTGGCTCTCCAGAACTCTTAGATTTCCCAAAAAAGTAATTATTATTTTACCTCATTTGAAAGAACTACTCTTTATCTTTTGATTTCTAGCGTTGACTACGTAGATAAATCGGAAATAAATAATATGCGACAGATAAAACTTTTTCATGTTTTACCGTTTTTGCCCACATTTTGTTGTGGTAAATTTTACAGACAACGTAAACAATAGTTCATTTCACACATACAAGTATAAGTAATGGCTGAATTAGTGGAACAATTTACATCATATAAAACAAAGTCTAAACAAATGAAAAAAATATGCAAAACTGTTACCGCTCAACAGCACAATTGTGTTGGTTCGTCACGAAAGGGATATAATGAGCTCTTAAAATGTTTTGACTCAACTTGAAACTATTAGCAAAAAAAAAGGTTATAGCGATCTCATTTATTTTATGCTTTTTTAGTAAATTGCTCTATTTTTAATATGCATCCCATTACTTTTTCAATTTAATGTCGGCTATGTTGTTACCTTCTTTCAAAACATATTTATATTCAAGAAAATGAGAGGAAATTTAAACACTTGATTTTGAAACGTTGTTGAAGGTTTTGAAAATTTTGTGTTTTATTAGGAAAATAATCTAATCGTTATATTTTTCTTCCGTGTTAAGAATTTTAAGTAAAGTCAAAAGTTTTTCAAAGCTTATTATGTAAGTCAGAAACGGTCAAAATTTCATTGCATTCGGTTCATTTAATCCAGAGATATATATACCTTTTTCTAGAATCTCTATAACTTCGTGCAGAATAGCCCGATATTTTCCAAATTTTGACCACTGATACACAACTGGTTGATCAACTTGCAGTGAATATTTGAGAAAAGTTACGGCTGCTTGAAATTTTTTTGAGAAGTGCTTTGCTTGTCGTGATCATTTGTCTATCCTTTGTACAATTCTGTAGCTTTCGAACAAAATAAAAAGAACTTTAAATCGGCCAATTGGATAAAAAGCTATGATTTTTTGAAAATTTCTAGTTTTTAAAAACCTTGATTTTTAGGACTACCCTATCTGAAAATTTGTCATCCCAATGATGAAATAAAAAATACGGGTCTAATCATTTTCGAAGCACTACGAACCCACCAAGTTTCACGACAATCGGAGTTGCACTTTATCTTTTTTCTATGGATTAGATGACAGAATACTGAACATTTTGAATGATAAATTAAAAAGCAAGATACTTAGATGATGGAAGATAGAAGGCTGAAAATAAAAGATAGAGGACAAAAAGCAGAGGATATACGTCAGAGAATGTATCATAAATAGGATAGAAAATAGGAAACAGAAGCTAGGAAAGTTTGACGACAGAAGACATGAGGAAAAAAGATGAAATCCACAATATGAAAGACTGAAGACATCATATGAAAAAAATGGGAGGTACAAGACAGAAGATAGAAAAAATAGAATTTATAGGAGGTGTAAATTAAAAGATAGAAAACAGAAGATAGAGCACAGAACTTGAATTAGAAAATACACAAAGTAGAAAATATAGGATAAAATAAAGGAAATAGAAGGCAAAGACAAAAAAAACAGAAGATGGGAGGTAGAAGATGAAAGACAGAAAATGCAGTGTGAAGAATTAGCATGAGTTACTTATCTTACCGATCAGGCTAACCAGGCAACCCAGGCGGTGGCATCTGCTGTACATAGTAGCCGTCTCCATTCCACTCGATCCATGGCTGTTTGTCTCCAGTTCCGCACTCTGCGTTGGATTCGCAGATCGTCCTCTACTTAGCATAAGTTAAAATTCACGAATTAACGAAAATAAAAAAAAACAGAAAATGTAAGATACATGGTAAACCGACAAAACTGGTAACTGGAAACACTTCTGTACTTAAAATAGATATCCCCATTCAATACGATGGGGATAAATCACATGTTCATTATAGATTGAGTGAAGGATTGAGAATGAAATTGAGTACTTGTCTTTAAAAATTCCTAAAATTATCTCTGCGCGTGGCAGCACTGCTTAAACAGTATCGACCATCGAGCAATATTCGATTTTGGAGCCGAATATGAAATTTAAATGTGCAGTCAAGGTTAGCTAGACTTCAAGTAGCATCTTCGGTGTCATAACACAACGTTCTTGTACGCAACTCGAATACTCATAAGCCGCTGTCCATAAACTACGTAGACTCATTTTTTGTCATCTCTCACACACGGCGCTCGCATCGTTTTCGCTCCTGTTTGACGTTTGCCCACTATTGCCATTTCCTCAGTGAGTTTACGAAATACAGAGTGATTAGCATTGGGCGATTATGTTTTCATGACGATGATTTTAATCGCATTTTCTTCCAAGTGATACGTCTGTTTGTCTGTGGTTTAACATTGTTAAACTCGCAACACTGGGAGCAAAAATATTTAATCTCAGAGCCTATGCAAGACAGCCAACTCTAATGTTCGCTAATCTTACAGTGCATCATTTCACACATCCATCACACACATCCATCATTTCACATTACCACGCAACTATTATGTTGCTGCTGGCAACACTGCCGATATAGGATATGGCTTTAGCTAAATATCTCACATCCGATGAGAGACAGGATATTCGAATGTTCTACAGTGTTATACTATTCCTCAAGTGCAGTCCATTTTATCATAAATAATGCGCAATATTGCGAAACGACCGCAATGTTATTACTGACCACACTGATCATGCAGATTAAAATATAAATAAATATCCGGTAGATCCGTATCGACGAGATAAGCAAGCAAATGCAGAACATTTCACATTGTGACTAAACAATAGTTAACAATCACTGCAACGCTGATCAAACAAATGATTATATTGTTATGTAGTTTATCAGTGTTGCCAGCTAGTAAAAGCATATTAAACAATAAATGGATACCTCGGATCACTCTTGATTCGGGTACTCTGGATCAAGAATTGTTATGCTTTACAAACGATCAGAATGATTATCTAAGTGGGCAAAATAAAATACGCATTGAGATTGGTTTTATATCACTTGAGCAGTGCTGCCAGATGTCAAAAACTTGAATCACCACAAAAAATACTGGATGAATTAAGTATCGTTTTCCGGTAGTGTTGCCAATTTATAAAAAAAAAATCATCATTAAGGTGAACATGGATGCATTTCCTCATTTTTAAGTTTTCGACTTTTCATTAAGTAATACAGAAATATTTTTAAAAACGGTTTTCATACATATTTAAAGGAAGGATCCAGGTATCTCCTGAATTTATTCCTGGAAGAAAGTGTTAAAAAATGTTTTTCAGAAAAATGGAAAAGTTAGAGATATTCATTTATTTATTAACCTATATCAGCAGTGTTTCCTGCTTCTGAAATCATATGACTTCATCGAATAATGGCTCACAGGATAATGTCTGATGCCAATGCGAAGTTCTCTGACCATTCGCATTTGGTAATAGCTGATCCCAATTTGGATTTACTTGCGCAGTGTTGCCAGTTTTCCCAACAATTTTGACTTATCGTTGCAAATACCCAATGACTCCTAATATGCATTTCAATTTTGCTCGAACTACTTTTACCCAATCTCTTTGTTTATTGGTGTTTAATAGCAATACCCTCGTTTAATTTTTTTTTCATGACTATCGAACAGTGTTGTCATCTGAAGCCACAATTCCAAATAGTGAAAGGCCATACGTGAGAAAACTTTATCTATATTCAAACTTTGCCGAACACATGGACGAGATAAATTTGCATCTAGTACTTGTATTTTAAGGAAGTAAGTAAATCTCTTAGGTCCAATTCTGTTTCAATAATGGATGTCAAGTAAGAACGAAGTTTGGTTGCTGTAATGTTGAAGATAAAAGATGGAGACACTACATAGAAAATTGAAAATGAAAGATAAAAGACAGAAGCTGGAAGATGGTACGTACCCGGACAACCAGTAATCGTATAAGATGTTGCATAAGATGATAAAGTGGAGGCCATATACATGCATGCCTCCATTTAGGCGCATGTAAAATGTACGTATATCGCCTCCACTTTAACATCTTATTCGACATCCTTTACGATCACTGGTTGACTGGGTAGATGCCTAAAGAATTGTGGCAGAAGATATAAAATAGAAGATAAAATACAGCAAATAGTAGATAGAACATATAAAATAGAAGGTCGAAAACTCAAGGTTAAAGATAAAAATAGGATATAGAAGACATAAGGTGAGAGATAAACAATAGTTGGGGGTGACAGATAGAAAATATGAAATAGAATGAAGAAAATAAAATACATAAAATGGAAAAAAAAGTTTAAAGATAGAATATATGAAATAGAACAAACTACCATCTAATGCAAAAAGAAGAGAAATTTTAATATAGACAGTTGTGCACACAAGCACGAAAGGGTTGAATGTAGTTTCCGACACTTGAGTCACATTACTTACGACTTCAAAAGCACGGCGCCGATTTTTGTTGACCCAAGCTTAGTTGGTCGATTCGTTTGCGTCTCGTATGCAAACATCATCACATTTAGAACAACACAAAATGTTGTGCAACGATCTTGTAAATGCATTGCTGATGGATCTCTAAATGACATTTTCTTTTCTATACTTCCCAGCATTCGAATAAGTGCTCGACTCAAGAGCACAAATGAGCACAATATAAACAAATTGACTCGCTCCCGGCAGCGACGCAAATCCCACGAAACAGTGATCGTGCTGGACTGAAGAGCTTGCTTGTCTTGATCCAATTAAAATTCTTCCCTCCAAAATGGAAGATAATGTGCCGGTCGGTCAGCCAAATCATGTTCGAACTAATCGAAAAAAAAATGGGTTAGATTTTTTTCTCAGCACAAGTGGATTCGAGTAACCGAACGAACATCTTATTCCGCGCATGATGCACACTACTAATGTAAACATCCAGTCGGTGATGCACAAACTTTGGTTAGTCGATCGAGGTATACGTCAGAAAACTGGACTGGCTGGAAGCGGGTTTGGTGTTTGGAGATAAATTTTGTTATTAAATTTGCCAGACGAGAAGTGATGTTTAAATTTAAAATTGGTCTTCTGGCGCGCTTCCTGCGCCGGATGTGCGTTGGATTGTAGGAAAAATATCGATGACCAAACTATATACTTACGCACGAAGACTACGTTGACGAGGATTTTTGCCTAAGGTTACTTCCGTACGCAATAATATAACGTACAGTCACAGACTATCTGAAAATAAATATGAAAATGATAACTTTGTAACCATAACAATGGCTGTTCATTTTCTTGTAACAGTTTTAGCAAATTGTGATCACATGCGATTCAACATCATATCATCATAAACGATTCTGTCTTATGCGAGTTTGTATGTATACTTCAACAAGTTTATTATTGCATTTATGCAATTTGAATTATATACCAACGCGAGTTAAACTGACAAAGCAGGATAAAGTACAAACACAGACAAACAGACATACTACTTAGAAGAAAATTGCTTCAAAAACATCGTTTGGCATCTCACTAGCACCCTCTATAATGCTCAGTCCGAAGCATTCATTTGCAGGTGTTGTTTCCCTCGGCTCGATGTAACAATTTTGCAGGTGACGACTCCCCCGTGGCGTCATCCATTCATAAAACATGAATGAAGGTTCATGATTGAGTCATTTTATGTAAACATTGATCGGCGTCGCGTTCATTTCTGTGCAAAATTGAGGCACAGCAGCGCCACCATGACACATGCGAGCACAGTCCGAACCACACGTTGTTTTCAAAATGACCGTTAAATCGTGCGATGATTTCAATTTGAGTAGTATGTCTGTTTGTCTGTGGTACAAAGTAAAGAGCTTATTATCGTCGCAGTATGCAATAGGTTAATAATACGAATTGATTTGTGCGTTCGCTTTATAGCATATACACCATTTTTAAAGAATTTTCACTGAAGGCATAAAAACGTTGCGAACCTAAACTTGTTTGAACACGACTGTGTCTTTGTAGCAACCTGAATTTCGTACATCGCGAAACCGCCAATATCATCATTTACACAAAAACCAAGTGTCAAAGCAAATATAGGACCATGCAAGATACCGCCACTACCGGATCGATAAGACTTACTGCCAACAGAATCGCGAGCAAATAGCAACAATCGTCGTTTGCCAACAGAACCCAAACCGAAAGAAAGTGAAGCTCCCATAAAACGAGATAAAACTGGTACGCACTTACGGCGTGGCGCGGCGTTTGATTAAACAATTATATCATCTTCCATGGCCAGAATAGCGATACCACCGCGCCGCCCTCCACATGGAATCGCATTCTTTTCTTCCTGATGAAGTTGAGCCGTGTTGCCAGCTAACTCTCGTACCGCAGTTTAATCTTAACTTTTAATTTTTAACGAGTTTGACCTCTTGGCCTCTTGGGTTGATGCGCCTGCCTGCTTATGCTATGTTTGCCCTACCAAGCCGGTTCTGTTTCAATTTCTTGATCTGCTGAATGGTAAAAAGAAAAGTGAAATAAAGGGAATGTTTGCTGGTTGAAGTCTTCGAAGAAGTAAACGAGAAAAAAAAAACTGGAGCCGGACATTGGCTGATTTGTCCCGAATGAAATGATATTGTGGAAGCAGATCTCATTCCGGTAGATTTATTTAAAGTCTAAGACTCTTAGTTTTTCATGAATACGGCTAAACACTTTTGATCTAGATCCCGTAACGTGGGTAGATCACCTCAGAACGGTGCGTTACGGTGTAAGATCTACCACATTGCATCAAATTTTAATCTTACTTTTTTACTGCCTAAAGTGGTAGCATACCAGATTAGAATTTGATGTATTTTTGTAATGGTTATGTTTTAATTTATGTTTTGTTTTTAACTTCTAATAAACCTTTTTGTTTCAGGAGGATTCAGGTAATTTTATTAAAAAATAGTATCTGTAACGAGCGTATCACTTATGCCTTATTCAGTATATATTACTTAATCCTTTATTCTCTTTTCAGTGAAGAATCTTAATACCTGGCGCACTAATCATTATTTATTTAGCAAATCACCGTATACATCACCATAATAATACATGCGAACATGTTTAAATATCTATATCGTTATCTGGAAGCGTTTGGTACGGCAGGTCCACGCTTCCATCTTTCCCCTCGATTTCAAGGTGTAGAATTTTTTCAAATATTGACTATGTTGAAACCTTTCTATCCCTTGAAATCTTCTCTGCGGTACATGCTGCGCAGTTGGCCTGGCCGTTAAACAAGAAAAATGATAGCCTTGAAAAGTCTTCATTTTCCAAGATGCATTCAAGTAATGGCTGCGTTAGTGTGAGATTAGATTAGATTAGATTAGAATACGGCTAAACACTTTTGATCTAGATATTGATTGTTTAGTCAGATATCTCTATGAAGCATTTCCAGCCAAAAACACGATAAAAATGCCATTTTTGATTCGATATTTTTTTTGATTTTTTTTTCGTGTGCTGGATTATATGAATCATTTACTATTGCAGCAATACATAGCCATTTTTAGTCGCCTAACTTTTAAAAAGGATGCATGAAAAGTCTAATTTTCTCCTGCAGAGAATTATAACTCGAAAACGGTTTGTTAGTTCAAAACTTATATAATATTCAAAGAACTCTTAGAACAAAAAATATATTGATTTAAAAAAAATGCACAAATATTCATCGGTGATCTACGTTAGATAACATACAATTTTAATTTTTCAAAAACCTTACCCTCCGATTTCTTTTTATTATTTTTCTGTAGAAAGCTTACTTCCAACCGAAATATTTGCCAAGTAGCAAATCGATCAAAAAAACGGGTAGAATAAAACTGTTTTTGAGATTTTTTTATGTTAATAATAGATTCTACGTTCAAGTTCCAATGAAAAAACTATGCATGATTGTTTCCTACATTCAGCTATTAAGTTACAGCATTAAGTTGCAGCGAAAAAACATGTTTAGAAACATGTATTGGACCTTGTGAAATGTTATTCGAAATTTCATCAGGGAAATAAACTTAATTTGATTAATTGAATGTTTCGCAAGCATGAAGACATTATTGCAATATCGAAGGTACTATTTTTTATTCTTAACCACTTAACCTATTTTACAGCTCTTTTGTCCACTAGGGCACT
Organism: Aedes albopictus; assembly: GCF_035046485.1. Taxonomy (NCBI): domain Eukaryota; kingdom Metazoa; phylum Arthropoda; class Insecta; order Diptera; family Culicidae; genus Aedes; species Aedes albopictus. The sequence goes on from NC_085137.1 coordinate 131,532,850, forward strand.
ACGTGAGCAATTCCAATTGGCGGCTACACTTACACTTTGTACAGCGCCTAAATGTATTCTATTATATTCTTATTCTACTATATCGAGCTGTTTTGCCTTTGTGCTGCTTTCACTTTTCTACCCTGTCCTTGGTAGAATGACGAGCACGATGATGAAATGATGTGTGGCTGTTGTTCCTTTTCCAGTCCGATTGGGGGTCGTCCATTATGGGTTCGCCGTTATGCCGTTCGCCGATATCCGTTAGAGCTATAACGGGTCCGTTAGAGCTATAAGTGCTCAGAAGAAAGTCAGGTGCCAGCCGCTCTCGGGGGTAAGAGCAACTGACGAAGTGCCGGGGCTGGGATCGAACCCATGACCATCCGCATATGAAGCGAACGTGTAGCCACTGCGCCACAGGCCCCGGCTATCGAAGGTACTTGTTGAAACCGTTTCTTAGCAGTCCCGTACTAATAACTCGGAGTTTGTAGGGATCAGCTTTAGCTGTAAAAACGTTTATTTTATTGATTTTTTCAATTAGAATAACTTATTACTTACAATTTATCGGTTTCTTTCTGAGTAATCTTAGTTTAGATGATAATTTCCAATTTTAGATTAGGTAGGAATTTGCTGAGAGCGGCCCACTATTTACACCTTGTCTTTGAAAATGTTTAAGGTGACAATTTTCTGAAAGTGCTCGCCAAAAAAATTAGAGAAAATCATTTTTTGAATGAGTGTTATCAGTTTCGTACCTTTTAATTCCGCACTGTGTTTCTTATCCTTTGACAGATACGCGTATTTCGACTACCACTTGTAATCTTCCTCAGTATCAGTTATCTACTCTTCTTCAGTGGATAACTAAAAAGTGGTAATTATTGACCAGCGCGCACCGGGGGTTACTCGTCGTTACAGTACTGATGCAGTATTAAAATATCAATAAAAAAAGATTTATTAGTTCATTTTCTTGTTTGTTTTTGAAAAAAAACTGTATTCTTTCCTTAAGGAGTTATATAGCTTAAGGGCGTATTGTATGGCGTATCGCACAACCTCCATAAGGACAAGGTTAACACGAAATCGTATTTTTGAAAGTACTACTCCGCGTTGAATTTAATGAAGGCCGCCTACTGGGCCAAGAGCGATATCTTCCTCAGATAAGCTTTTCGTGACTTTGAATAATATTTATTTGTTCATAATTTTGAAAAGTTTTTTTTTAAGAACCATGATGAGATATCTTGGAATGTGGCAATGAAGTGCAATATTTAGAACACAAGTTGCTATTCTTTGTTTCCTTGATACTTAAGCTTTTCAAATTGTCATTTCATCGTTTTTAAATCTCTGAATTTTATATGTTTTTTTTTTCAACAAGGTTTTGCTTCTATTCGCAATATTTTTACTGTGAGATTCCTTCATCTTCACAGCCAGTCGAGGTAATTTTTACCAAAATCTCAACTGCTGAGCGTTTGATAATAAATTTTACCGAAATTCTGTAAAAAATCACTGAATTTCGGTAAAACGTTAACGTTTACCTGTGAAACTCTAACGAAGTTTGGTAAAAGTTACTCACTTCACCGAATGTTTCGAATGGTATAATTCGGTGAAATATGATGTTTTCTAACTGTGTAACTGAATTTGAAAAAAATATCTGAAATGTGCCGATATATGGTCACACAGAGTTTTTAACGGAGTCATAAACGGAGTGCTCTTTTGTGATTTCTTCAAGGATTCTTGGTGCGATTATTCAAGACAATCTTCCTGGCATTCTTCCTGAAGTTTCTCCGTCGACTTCTCCTGGAAGTCCATTAGAGATTTTAGGAAAGAATTCCTCGAGAAATGCATCATGGGATTCCTCCAGGAACTCGTTTTGGCCTACCTCCAGGAATTCCAACTGGGATTCCTCAAGCAATTCCTCCTAGGACTCCTCCAGCACTTCTAACTGATGTACCTCCATGAAATCTTCTAGAGATTCCTCGTGGGATTCCTCCTGGCATTCTTGCTGGATTCTTTCGAACAATCTTCCTGCAATTCCGCCAAAAAAAAATCTCCAGCGATTCCTTCAGGGACTCATGGATTTCTTCAGAATACCTCTACCAATTCCTCCAGGGATTTCTCTAGACATTCCTCCAGGTACTTCTTTTAGGATTCCTCCTGACATTCCTGATGGGATTTCACTAGAGATTTGCTATCTTCCAAAATTATTTCGGGATCTCCTCAAGTCAATTTCTATTGGAATTCCTTCAGCTGAAATTCCTGGAAGAAGGCCAAGATAAAATGTTTGGAGGAATTCCTGGGTGAGTATTTAGCAAAATCCCTTGGAAGAATCAACATAGGTATTTCTGGAAGTAACCTATGAAAACTACCCGGAAGAATCCCAGCAAGAATGCCAGGAGAAATCCCTAGAGTGATTTCTGCAGGTTTCACAGCAAGAATTTCTGGAGGAGTCCTAGGAAGTATTCCTGAAAGAATCACAACAGGAAACGCTTGTGGAATCCCAGCATGAGTTCCTGGATGAAGATCAAGAGAAGTTCCTGTAGGAATCTCATGAGTAATTTTCTGAAAAATGTTAGGACAAAACTTCTGGGGGAACCACAGAAGGAACTTTAGGAAGAATCCTAGAAAGATTGCCTTGAATCCCCAGCAAGAGTTTTTAGTATTATAGTAAGAATTTCTGGAGGAGTTCTAGGAGGAATTGCTGGAAGAACCACAACAGAAATTGCTAGAGGAATTTAGCTGAAATTTCTGGAGAAAGGCCAAGAGAAGTTGCAGGAGGAATCCCATGGGAATCTTATGGGAGAATCTTTGAATAAAATACCGTGGATAAAAAATCCTGGAGAAATCACCGGATGAACTTCTGAAAGAATCATAGGATGAGTTCTTAGAAGGATTCTAGGATGTATTATTGTAGAAATTTCAGAAGAAATACTAGGAATCGCTGGAGCAAACTAGACAGGAATTTCTAGAGAAAACCCATCCGGAATGCGTTGAGGAATTAAAGAAAAATTCCTGAAGAATTCCTGGAAGAACACGTGAAGGAATCCACAGAGAAGGCCTTGTAGGATTCGTAGGAGGAATCTCTGGAAGATTTCCCGGAAGAATTCCAGCAAGAATGCCAGGATAAATTCCTAAAGGAATCACTAAAATATTGAGAAATCCTAGGAGGAAGGCCAAGAGGCGCTTCTGCAGGGATTGCATAAGGAGTTCGTAGAGGAATCTTTTGATAAACTCTCTGTAGGATTTCCTGGATGAGTCCTTGGAGTAATCCGTGGAAGAACAGCCGAAGGAAAGAAGAATTTCAGGAAGATTGCTTGGAAGGATCGCAGCAAAAAAAAAAAGGCAGGAAAAAGCTCTAGAAGAAATTATAGCAGATTTTTTGAAGTATCACAGGTAGAGCTGCTGAAGGAGTCCTAGCAAGAGTAGCTGGTAAATCCCTGGCTAAAATCTCTGAAGTAATTTTCAGGTTTCACCGGAGGAATTTCTGGAAAAATGACCAAAATATTGCCATGAATAATCCCAGCAAAAATTTCTGAAAAAACTCCACGAGAAATCTCTAGAGAATTCCCAAAAAGGTATTACAGTAATAATTTCTGAAGGAGTCCTAGGAGGAATTGCTGCTTGCACCACATTTTTAATTGCTTGATGGATTTCATCTGGGATCCCTGGGAAAATCAACGTGAAACAAGGAGACGAACCAGCCAAGGGCTGAAAGTCTCTGAAATAAAGACAAATCAATCAATCAATCAATCAAAGTGAAACAAAAGCTTGAAATTGATATTTTGATTCTTCGGGGTACATGCTATGTTTTTCTAGAAAATCAGAACGATTATATTCTTTAGAAACAAATTATCAATTTCAAGCTTTTGTTTCACGTTTTACAAGAAAACTCAAGCATGAGAAACTTGTAGGTATGGTAAAAACCTACATTTTTTCCGAAGACAGTTTGACTCTATCTTTAAAATTGTATGAGTTATATGTAGTTTTTCGATTTTTCAGGGGATTTTTGAAGTCGATTTATTCCAATTTAAACAATGAAGTTATTGTTATTTTGCTTCAAAATTGGCTTTATATATGACCTTCCAAATGCTGCTTAAAAGTTTTTTTTATCTTACCAACTCCATGAGATATAATCCTTTTAAGACATCGTTGTTTTTAAGTCAAAACTGTCCCTAACATGTGAATGACAAGACTTACATGCAATGTTCAGAACAAATATGCGTCATTACTTACTCTTCAAATGCTACGAAGCTCACATCTTCGAAAAAAAAAATCAAATAAAAAAGTTATTGTGAAAAACCCGTTTTTGGAGGGATTACCCTAAGTAGAAACTTAAAATTGACCTACTACGTTCAAATTAGGAACTAGATAAAAGGTGTCTTCGGCAAAATTTCTCGCAAAAGCATTTCCTACAACTTTGCTAAAGTACTCGATCGCAAGTGACTCAACATTAAAAAAGTTTTGTTCTACATTTGAAATAAGACGAGGACCCCACACTGAACATATTTTTTTTTTGGAAAAGATGCAGAAAAACAACTGCAAATAACATCTCTAAAGACACCAAACGCATAAAATTAAAGAACAGAGATAGGGATTTTTTCCTGCTAAAATGTGGATTCGGACCAATGTGCATTGTTCGGTAAACTTGGCCTTGGTAGTACAACTATCATCAGATAAGTTGAGCTCGTTCATGCTATTTTTTGTAAATGTAGTCTTGCGTTATTATTCATTTTCAACAAAGATGATATGTCACATCATTGATCAGTAAATTTGTTCAAGTCAAGTATGTCTATTTCGAGTGTTTCCTAATATGTTTGCCTGATTCTCAGTTAGATGTTCAGTGAGCATATTCACTTTGTTCTATGCGCTCCGAGTACTGCTTTTTGTAAATTGACCTTTTTGCATTCCTTTGAGTGTAACTCTCACCCACTCGGGACGCCTGGTCCAGCAGCGCCGCGTGCACATTGCATCATCACTGACTGTATACCATCATCGGCGGAGTGCAGACTGCAGGCAGGCCCTATAAACTCGCGAGAGGGGTCAAGTCCGCAAATGGCCCGTTTCGTTCGTGGTTGCTCCATTCAGTCTATTTAAATTCTTTAGTCTCCATCTCATCTTTTTCTCGGTGGTGGAATGAGTGCATTCTCGGATCATGCAAACATGCTCCAGGGGCAGTAAAATGAAATTTATGATACCGAATGGTGATTTATGGAATCGAAATTAATAAGTGAGCGTGGCTCAGCAATAAAAGTGTAACAGAATGTAGGGGAAGCGTACTAATGTTAGTCTATGTATTTAAACATGAGTATACATTTTCTTCGTTTTGCATCTATATAATGATGGAACTGATCATCATGATTTTCGCACTGTTCAATACGTCTTCTGGGCGGCTGTGTTAATATGAAGAAAAAGCTACGGATATAAACTCAAAAGTGTTTTTTGTCTGTATTAACGAGATTTTTAGCCCTAGAAAACTCAAAAGTGGTAAAATAGAGATACAAGTAAAATTCGGATGCTAAGAAAAAAAAAATAAACTCGATCGCAATATGTGGAGCAAATTTATAGCTACCGACAGTTCAATTAGGCCGAAAGCATAATAATTTAAAATGGAAATACTACCTTTGCCACTACAGCTAGTCCTATACAAAACAAAGCAATGAGTAGCAATCTAATTTTTATCGTGGATTATTTTTATTTTGTTTAAAATGAGTATATTCAAACAAAGTGAATAGGACTTGTTTTGGAACTCTGACTGTAAAAGTGAGTAAAATGCACTGCAATGAATTGTGATACGTATCCTTGAGTGAGTCATAAAATATGTGGGCTTTTACAGACTGGACATATGGTCGTTTCTTTTCAGCTACTCGTATCTGTATATTCTCAAAAATACCTTATTTAGTGTCGAATCTTGTTACTTTCTCTTTTCCACATCTCGTAAAGCCCTACATATCCGTTGAACTTTCAACATATGTTCTCGTGTACCCACCACTTAATTAGCCAGATCGGATTACCTAGCCGCGGAGCTATCGATAAACGCCAATCTCTCTCCTGCTTGAGTTACACACCGTAGTAAAATTTTTAATTGGACAATTGCCATCGAATAACCTTCAATTCCACTATATTTTCGTCGTAATCTCGCTGCTGAACCGCTTATACTAATCCACATCTTTCCTTTCACTTTTCCTTCCTTTCCAGAACGACACAAACACAGCTTTCCTCAGGGCAGCCCGGGCTGGAGATCTACAGAAACTGATAGAGTACCTCGAGACCGGACAGGTCACAGACATAAACACATGCAATGCGGTAAGTTTGGGAATTTGGGCTGCGCGCTTGTCGAAATCGTGGGGATGCACTTAAAAATTGACTTAAGGAAGATGGTTATTATTTTGCGTTTATTTATTTATTTTTTTGTTAGATTACAGTTGAGTGACTGGAGATACGGTTTCATTTTTTTTACCTTTTCAACTCAGATAAAGTTTGTTTAGAGTGTATTCAACTACACTAAACTCATTTTGTACCGACTTTACGAAGCCTCTAAGCAGAATACCCTCTTTGAATGAGTGTAATCAGTTTTGTATAAGGTTATTATTAATTCCGCCCTATACTGCTTATCCTTCGACAGTTACTCGTATTTTGACTACCACTTGTAATCTTCCTCAGTGTCAGTTATCCACTTGGAGTGGATCTTCCTTGAAGTGAATAAAAGGTACAAAACTGATTACACTCATCCACATAACTCTCTTACTGTGATAGAACAATTGTGGAAAAAATTAAAAATGGTAATTGTTGCGGTTCAATTCATAATAATGGCAAGCGAAGGTGACCACTCGAATAGAAGCAAATAATGGCTGAATGACAAACATTATTATTTATGTGTTGAGAATAAGAGCTAAAAGAACAAAAATAAAAACAGACTTTGTACCGGAAAATAACTAATTTTATCCTTATAAGAACAGACCAAAGACAAAATCTAGACCAACATGTGAAATGGGCGGAACAATCATTGCACCCCTCAGCTTCTTTCGTCGCTGCTAAACGTATTTTAATACATTTTTAAAAACTCATTACGTTTTCAATTAGAAGGGAGTATACTCTATCTGTTACTGGTTGGAGCATGGATTGGAGATTCCATCAATAAATGGAAATACGTCCAAGAGGAACGGCAGAAGCAGAAGTTTGCAATGGCTGTTACTGTAAAAAAAACTGTTTTGTTCTTGGTTTTATCTTATAGTAACAAAATAAGTTATTTTTTACTTATTTTCTGGACCAAAGTCAGATATTATTTTTGTTCTTTTAGCTCTTACATTTCCAACCAATAACAAAAATTTCTTTTTGATTGTTTTATTTTTAAAGAAAAATTTGATCCTCTCCAGTTCTCTCTGAAAAAATAACTTATCAATCATAAATTAAGTTATGATTGCAAATTATGCCGTTGGGATGTTATTTTACTTCCCGAGGAGGAAGGAATAACTGTCACATAACTGCAGGATATCAAAGCCAGGTATTATATCAAGACAAGGTATTGGTCGGTTAGTCGAGGATTGAAAATTGCTCATTTTGGTGTTGTGTAGGTGCATACTTCGTCACCGACAAAAAAAAATACCTCAATGAGTTATTGGTTTGGTATTGAGGGAAAAATCGCCGATTATTATTTAGGTAGGGTAGAAGCTTCAGTTTTGGCCAGTCCGGAGTTTTGGCCATAGTGCGATATTGAGCCTGTTGCGATCCAAATCGGCGTAAATTTATTTTTTACTAGTAGATCCTAATACAATATGATGCTTACAGCTGTGAAAACCACACATTTTGATTAAAAACTGGAAGAAAAAAATATATTTCCTTAAAAAATCTGCTCCCATATATCTATTTTGGCCAGGGTGCTTCTAATTTGGCCACTCCCATAAGAAATACACGTGATTGGCCAAAATAGAAACCAAACTTAAGAATATGGCCAAAACTGCGGCAGAGCTTCTATTTTGGCCAGTGCCACTTTTAATACAAAAATCAAGTATTGGCATGATTTCTGCATTTTTCCTTCAACATATAGATTGAAACCTTTCTTTTGACGCATTGGTTGTTTTCATAGGATTTTTGGTTATTTTTATAAAAATGATTTCCCTTAGACTGGCCAAAACCGGTGCCCGCACCCTATAGCAATATTTACCTGAAGTAATTTTTCACGTGGTGTTCATAGAATACAAATCACAGTGATTATTTTAGGTATTTTACCTCTTGTGCAGGGCTTCTTAATATCTTTATGCATTTCAGTATCGTAATTTCTATTTTCTACTACTCATTTCAGTATCATAATGGCCTACTTTTCCGTACCGGTTCACTATGCAACTGAAATGAGTTGCATAATGAAAAATAGTTACATAATGTTCACAATGCATCTAATTTGAATTGCATTATGAACATTATGTAACTCAAATGAGTTGAATAATGAAAAAAATCATTGCATAAAATTTTGTGTGGAACTTAAATAACTATATTCAGGTTATAGGTATTGGGTTTTGCATACCTGAGTTTGGTATTCTACATCTATTTTCTCCTGCTCGGGAATTGGGATGCTCAGAAGAACTACTACTACTGCAACACTACCAAAAAACCTCGCTCGTCGTATACAGCGCTTGCGCGGTGCAGTTTCGGTTGCTTGATAGAGCGCGTCCTGAAAGGTTAATCTAAATTTTATAAAATCTACGGAAAACTGGAAATCAACAAACGGGTTGTACCGATTATACTAGCTCTATTCCGATGGATGCTAGGAAATTTTGGAAATGACTTCGAAGACATGCATATGATCTCGAGAAAGCTTCCAGGAAAAAGTGATACCTTCAGAGATTTGTTTAGGAATTTGCTTGAAAATCTTTCCGGAATTCCGAAATTCTTCAGAGGATTTCTCCCAAAATTCTATCCAAGATGCTTCCTTGAATACTCCTTATATTTCCATCAAAATTTCTTCTTAAAACCCGGCTGACGTCGTTAATCGTGGTCTACCTTTTCAGTTGCCCACAGTTTTTCACAGAACTCTTCCCGTAGTTTCTCTCGGAGCTCTTCGCTAAATTCATCAAAGATTTCATTTCTGAGTTTTTTTTTTGTATTTCTTCAGGAAAGTCTCTCAAGATTCCGAGATTTTCCGGTGCTCCTACTGGGATTTCTGTGAGTTATTCTTGGGATTTCTATCAGATTTTCCGAATGAGTGTAATCAGTTTTGTACCTTTTAATTCCGCCCTATTTGCTTAGAGGGTTCGAAAAGTCGGTACAAGTTCATTTCTACCAGAGTTACTCTCACGATTGCTACAGGAATTTTCCATGGGGTCTCTGCGAGAGTACCTCCCGGGATTTTTCCAGAGGTTTTCCCGAAATGCTTTTAGAGTTTCACACTGGATTCCTTTCCGAGATCCTTTCAGAGCTCCTTTCAAAATTAAACTGACTGGTCTTCCGGAATGGGTTTCCAAGTGTTTCTCCCGGGATGTCTGCGAGATTATTGCAGAAGATCTTCCAGGATTTTTTTTTTCTTGGATTACCTCGTCGAATTTCAGCCGCATACCCTCCCGATTACTACTGCGGGAATTCTTTCGGAAATTTCTCTCCTAGGACTACTCACACAATTTTATTACCGAGATGTCCCAGTTTCCTTCAAAGTGTGTTTTCAAAAAGTTTTCGCGAAATTTCTCGCAAGGTTTCACCTGAATTCCTTCCGATATTTCTTGAAAGTAATTTTTCCAGTATACCGAGAAAAATTCCAGGAAAATTCCTGTATGAGCTTCTGAAGAAACTATTGGGAAAATCCCCAAAAAAGACTTAGAATCCAAGGAAACCCGATTTAGATTCCGGGAAGAATTCTGGAAGTACTCACGCTGTACCACATGCGTACATTTGTCATGGTGCGTGTACTCAGTACACAACGCGACCGCTCCCGGGCTAACTAAAAAAATCCAGTTGCATGAACATTATGCAACTCAAATGCAAAACTCGTATGCAAAAGAAAAAAAACTTTTTCAAAAGAAAATCTTTAGGGCAAACTTTGGTAAGCTTCCCAAGGGTGTGAATCTTAATATAAGCAGTAAAAAGAACGGTTTTCAAAAATAATTTATTCAACATGCTCTTCTACCTTCCGCCACTGCTAGAACGGTCTAAACGCCCTGCACCTCGCCGCCAAGGATGGCCACTTCGAAATCGTTCAGGAACTGCTCAAACGGGGCGCCAACGTAGACAACGCAACCAAAAAGGGCAACACAGCGCTTCACATAGCGTCGCTAGCGGGCCAGAAGGAAATCATCCAACTGCTGCTCCAGTACAACGCCTCGGTCAACGTGCAATCGCAGAATGGCTTCACACCGCTGTACATGGCCGCCCAGGAGAACCACGACGAATGTGTCAACCTGCTGCTGGCAAAGGGAGCGAATCCGGCCCTGGCTACGGAGGTAAGATCCTCATCCTCACTTCACTACTGTCCGCGGCGGCGATTTGATGATGAATGCATAATTTATATTGAATGTGTCGATTGTTTGTTCGTTGCAGGACGGATTCACACCTCTGGCCGTAGCAATGCAGCAAGGTCACGATAAAGTCGTGGCGGTTTTGCTCGAGAGCGATACCAGGGGAAAGGTGCGGTTACCGGCTCTCCACATAGCGGCCAAGAAGGACGACGTCAAAGCGGCGACACTGCTGCTCGAGGTAAGGTTTCGACTGCACGACGAAGCGCGAAATGAACACACCCATGTTTTGTGTCCGGTGGTGATGGCAATTCCTACATTGCGCAGTAATGGCCCTCCGTGTTCTCTGGCTTGCACATTGGGTCAGGGTGGGAAAACTATGGAATGAAACTGGTTTTTTTTTTTCCAATTTTCCATCTTTTGAATAATCTCGATAATCTCGATAATCTTGATTCATCCCAATCAAGCGGGATCGTACCGTACTTTGTCATTTCATATGTGTCAATTTGACCACACAATGCCAATCAGTGATCGATCAGTCCTTCTCAATTATGGTCTCCGATGAACACAGGGCTAAATATTTTTGGTGAGCTCGTTCCATATTATTTGAAGAATAACAGTATACGATATATGTTGCTTTTTAACATTTTCACACATTCCATTTATCATCATTAAAAATTAGTTATGTCAAGCGTCGGAACGAGATCTTCAATGCCTACATTTTACAGATAGGACTGACTTGCAATTCATGGCTGTAGGGGTTTCTTCCATGTTTTCCTCAATACTGTCCCACTGTGCGTTGGGGTTTTGCACCAAGCTCAAATTAATTTATAGCATACAAGTGAACGGTTGACGATAATTGCAATTTATCTCCTTTCTTGTAGAACGAACACAATCCGGACGTGTCGTCCAAGAGCGGCTTCACGCCACTGCACATAGCCGCCCACTATGGGAATGTCAATGTCGCCCAGCTGTTGATCGAGAAGGGTGCCGACGTCAATTTCACCGCCAAGCACAACATCACCCCCCTCCATGTGGCGTGCAAGTGGGGCAAGCTAAACATGGTGTCGATGCTGATCAAGAACTCGGCCCGGATCGACAGCGTTACGCGGGATGGGCTCACGCCGTTGCACTGTGCCGCTCGGTCCGGGCACGACCAGGTCATCGATCTACTTCTAGAGCACAACGCCGACATCATTGCCAAGACCAAGAATGGCCTCGCGCCGCTGCACATGGCCGCCCAAGGTGAACACGTGAGCGCCGCCAAAATCCTTCTGGTCAACAAATCTCCTGTAGACGACATCACCATAGACTACCTGACGGCGCTTCATGTGGCCGCGCACTGTGGCCACGTCAAAGTGGCCAAACTCCTGCTCGATCGGAACGCCGACCCGAACGCCCGAGCCCTTAACGGCTTTACCCCGTTGCACATTGCGTGCAAAAAGAACCGCATAAAAGTCGTAGAATTACTGCTAAAACACGGTGCTACCATCAGTGCTACGACGGAGAGTGGCCTGACGCCGCTGCATGTGGCCAGCTTTATGGGCTGCATGAACATTGTGATCTACCTGTTGCAACACGACGCTAGTCCCGATATACCGACGGTGCGAGGGGAAACCCCATTGCATTTGGCCGCCCGGGCCAAGCAAGCGGATATCATCCGGATTTTGCTGCGGAATGGTGCTTATGTGAATGCCCAGGCACGGGAGGACCAGACGCCACTGCACGTTGCTTCGAGGTAAGTTTGTGTCTTGGGTTTGTTTGGAGAGTTTATTGTTTTATTTTATATTAGTGATAAGCTTGTCTGCGAACATCAGTATTTCGATACTGTTTCGTCCAACTGACACGATGACCGATTCTAAAATTGTCTCATGCAGTTCCCCAAGAATTCATAAGAGTTTTCCGGCAATTCCTCCATAATAACGCTGAGAATTTCTTCAGAATCTACACAGAACTTCTTCCAGATGAACCCCGGCAAGTCCTTCAGGAATTCCACTAGAATTCCTTTTAGGAGTTCCTAGAAAAATCCTACATGAGCCTCCGGGAATACTTCCATGGCTTCTCCAGGAATACTTCCAAGAATTAAACGGGATATTTGTAGAAATTCCCCAAGAATTCCTCCAGCATTTGTGGCCAAACCCCCTTAAGGATTGTCCAGGGAATTCCTCTATGGTAATCTATATATATAAAAATGCAGTGGCATACGTGGGACCGCGTATAACTTGCGAACGGGTGATCTGATTTGGGTCGTCTAAGTTTTGTTCTGTTAGTTTTCACCCAAGGAAGGTTTATGAGGCCTAAAACATGGGAAAATAGATAGTTTTTGAAAATCGGGTTTTCATACATTTTGAACGGGGACTTGGTTTTGGATAGAAACTTGAAACGTCAAAAAACGCAGTAGGTAAGACAAAGTTTGCCGGGTACAGCTAGTTTCTTTATAAATAATCTTAAAATTCTCTCTAGGATTTCCACGAAATTTGTTATAGGAGTTCAAGATTTCCCCAAAAAGTCCTCTAGTAATAATGCATGGAAACTCATCCTTCAGGAGTTCTCCGGTAATTTCTTCTGAAGCTTCCCGGTAATTCCTCCAAGAATTCTCCGGGAAAACCTCCAGGAGTTCCCTGGGATTTTTTCCAGGAGTTTCCCAGGGATTCCTCGGGCATTTCTCAAGGATTCCTTTAGGAATTCCTCCGAAAGTTCCCCGAGAATTCCTGTAGTAGTTCCCCGGGAATTTCTCCAGGAGTTCCCCGGAAATTCCTCCATAAATTCTCCGAGAATACCTCCAGGAGCTCCCCAGGAATTGTCGACAAAGTTTCCCGGAAATTCCTCCTAAAATTCTCCTAGAAATATCTCCAGGAGTTCCCCAGGAAATTCTTCCAGGAGTTCCCCGCGAATTCCTCCAGGATTTCTCCAAGAGTTCCCCGGGAATACCAGTAGTAGTTCCCCGGAAATTACTTCATGAGTTCCCCAGAAGTTCCTACAAATATTCTCCGAGAATACCTCCTGGGAAACTCCTGAAGGAACGCCCGAGCAACTCCTGGAGGTATTCCCTAGAAACTCCTTGGAAAATTCCAGAGAACTTCCTAGGGAACACCCACGGGACACGATACGAGAACGGACACAACACGTATTGTTCTTACAAACGATTTAAAGGGTTTTTAATTTACCTTTTTAGCCGACCGGTTTCGGGCTCGATGCTGCCCATCGACGGGACGATGTCCGACTAATTACGTAGAGTCGCTCACACATATTCGTACTTTACACAGTACACGTCGAGATGAGATAAAATATTTACTGTATTTTCAGCTTCGTCAAATGGAAGAGTGGTGACAATATTGGCGCATCATCTTCATTCATCAGCGGAGAGTCGGCAGTGGCGATGAACATTGATTCCCAAGCATTCAAATGTGATGTTTTTCTAACAGTTTTCAATAGTTTTGCTTGCTCCCAATCCACTGTGTGTTCTTCAGCCAAAGCATGTACGGCTACACTTGATTCGTTCGGCCTACCATTCTCCACCGCATTTTTATGTTCCCGCAGGCGAACTTTCAATTTGCGGCGAGTTTGTCCGATGTACACGGCTGCGCAATCTTTACAGGGAATTTGGTAGATTCCTGATTTTTCCTCAGCCGGAATCTTAACCTTAAGATTGCACAACAAATCCTTCAGTGTATTTTGGCTTTTGTACACAACGTGAAGTCCATGATGCTTCAAAGTGTTCTGAACTGAATTGGACAATTTGGGGTAGAAAGGCAAGCTGACCCTCCGGACTTCTTCTTTCTCGGGTTGTAATGTTGTTGCATTCCTTCTATGCTTCTTCCGTTCGTGCTTCCGGAGAATTTTGTCCACAAATGCTTTATCGTATCCGTTTAGCTCTGCTGCCCTGTGGATTCTACTCCTTTCTTCCAGGGAGTCCTCTTTTTCCATTGGTATGCTGAGAAAACGATGGGCCATGGAGTGAAACGCTGCTTGTTTTTGCGCTCCAAAGTGATAGGAATCCGACGTTATATAGCGCGGGGAGTCCTAGGGAAATCTTGAAGAGGAATTCCGGCTGCTCGGGCCCGTATGAAGTTGATCATCAATATTAACTTCTTTTCTCGATCAGCCTAGATAGCTGTGTAGTGTCGGTAGCGATTGTCTCAATTAGCTAAGAATAACACTACGGACCGCCTGTTCCGGTGGTAAGAGTCCATCAACAGGTGACCCCTAATTCATGGTGTGATGCGGCTTCATGCTTACCGTGCCTAGGAATAAATGGCTATGGGGGTCTAATAAAAACCTAACCGCAAATGGAGCCGGCGGAGTACCAGGGCGCCCTCCACGGTATGTTGCCCTTACTGTGCTAACGGGAGCAATGGTGCAGTGGACCTTGTGTTTCTCCGAGACAATCGGCTGCCCTTCTTTAGTCTCACTTGAGGCTAAATAAGGGCGGGATTATGAATATGTTTTTAATTAGTTTAAATTTTCACCTATATGGTTTCGCATTATGCGATTTACACAGTGTATTCTGTGTATCCTCGCCTTTGGCGTTTTCCAATCGATACCGATCTGGTTTTGTTGCTGCTGTTCTTTGTTGTGCTGTTGTTGCGAAGAGTTTAATCTTGCCTAGTTTGGGTAGTGGCTACGATTAGGATAGCTCAGATCAATCTTCAGCATAAAAGAACATCAACAATCAATCTTTGCAGACTTATGCAAAATGGTTCAGCCCAAGTGGCCTTGGTGTTTGCTACCTTCAGTAAACATGAAATGGCAAACTCGCGTGTCATGCCTCGAGCCTGTGTGCTTGTCAACAACGCAAAAGTTGCTACACTCATCTCTGAACTAGCCAACAGGAAAGCTCTCCGGTCTGCTGAACGATCCGGCTGGAAAAAACTTTGTACAAATGTTTCAAAATGGCGATTCCCTGGCTTCGGCTCGGAGTATTGTAACTATAGAATCGATTGAGTTTTTTTTTTACAATGATTTTACATTTTACAATTTATTACTGCCTTAAAACTATGTTAGTTTGGGAAGCCGAAGTACTCGCGGCTGTTTCGAGGTTAAGGATTGAAAAAAAAAAAAGATTTCGGCTCAGTTATGCCCATGTGGCGCCCGAGCCTTCCAAATAAACGAATAAGCAAAAAAAAAAAAAAGAATCGATTGAGTGGGCACTTAATAGCTTTGCTCCTTTCAAATCTCCTGGGGCAGATGGGATTTATCCTATTTTGCTTCAGAAGGGATTTGATTATTTCAAACAAGGTTGCGACCATTCATTTGCAAAGATTTACATTCATTTGCTATTATCTCAGTTCAGAAGCATGGTATCGAAAAACAATGTATGGATGAATTTAACCTTGTAGTTTTATCTGAAAGTTTGCCGAATAACATTGGGGTCGCAAACGTATACCAAAGTCGTGAACGAGCTGTGAAGGCAACTCTCCACGCGGTGAATGTAAATTTCATTCACGCTGTGGAAAGTTGCCTTCACAGCTCGCTCACGACTTTAGAATGCGTGTGCGACCCCAATGTTATTCGGCAAACTTTCAGATAAAACTACAAGGTTAAATTCATCCATACATTGTTTTTTGATAGCATGCTTCTGAACTGAGATAATAGCAAATGAATGTAAATCTTTGCAAATGAATGGTTGCAACCTTGATTTCAAACATGTTTTGAAAAAAAAAATATTTGTTCGCAGTTTTGCTACAGAGTATATTCCCAAATCCTGGCGGGATATTACTGCAAAGTTTATTCCGAAAGTGGGTCGTGCGTCGTATGAAGAAGCAAAGAGTTTCAGACCTATCAGTTTGACCTCTTTTCTTCTGAAATGCTTAGAACGCATTGTGGATCATCACATCTGTGATGTTCATCTGGCCAACGTACCTCTTCATGTTAACCAACATGCATACCAACCGATATCTCTTCTCGACATTGCGTCAAGCAGGGATTAGGAAATTGAATGTTTGTGGATGCCCCCATTGGGGAGTCTTGTCACCGCTTCTGTGGAATCTCGTAGCAGATACGCTATTGAGGCAACTCAATAATAGCGGTTTTCCTACTTATGGTTTTGCCGACGACTACCTAGCATTGTTAGTTGGTATGTGCATCAGCAACCTGATGCAAATCGCCCTTCAGGTAGTTGAGGGTTGGTGTCGCCAATATGGCCTTCCGGTTAATCCGAGTAAAACATCTATTGTTCTTTTTACGGAAAGGCAAAACCGTAATGGCGTTCGACCTTTGCGTCTATTTCATTCTGAAATCGTTGTGACAGAACAGGTAAAGGCTATAAGGGCCCATATAGCCGAGGCGGTAAACGCACGGGTATTCAGCATGACCATGCTGAGGGTGACGGGTTCGATTCCCGGTCGGTTCAAGATCCAGGATAATGGGCAAAGTAATATACTTCTGATCAGATGGCTAGGCTGCTATTGAAGCACTTGCTTCGGCCAACTCTAGGTCGAAGAGTTATCGCTTGTTGAACTCAAATCGAGGAGCTGAATTCAGCAAACGCTGTTCACCTTGTATGGGTACCTGGCCATTCTTCCATCACTGAAAATGAATTGGCTGATGAGTTAGCTCGCACTGGAGCATCACATGACTTCATTGACCCTGAGCCAGCTATTCCGATATCGAAGTGTTGGGTGAAGCTTCAGATTCACACCTGGGCTGCTACTCAACACAGACAATACTGGAATAGTTTGGAGTCATGTCGTCAAACCAAATTGTATTGTACTGAGCCATCTCCAAGGGTGACTAAGTATCTTACAAATCTGTCAAAGCAGAATTGCAGCATTCTGGTCAAAGCATTGACTGGCCACTGCCGACTCAGCTATCATACGGCGAATATTCAGCTACCTGATTCATTTGCATGTGATAGCTGTGAATTCGATTATGGAACTTCGTATCATTTAATATGTAACTGTCCAGTTTTTGCGCAACTGCGTTTCCGAGTATTCGGTAAACACTTATTAAGTGAAACTGACTTCAGAGACCTGAATATTCAGGATATTCTGTTGTTCTTAACCCGCTGTGGTAAAGAGCTATAGGCTCTCTTTCGCTTTATGCGTTATTACAGTACCCTTTTCAGGGTGCTGTTTGAACCCATTGTGGTACGCTTATGCGTTAGTATCCTCTTCCAGGGTACTTTTCCTATTTCCATACCTGTCCTTATCCCCATCCTTATCCTTATTTCCTTCCTTTTCCCTCAGGTAGATGATGAAATAGGCTATTATTTTGGCAATGGCACAAATGTCTCAAATGGAGGATAACGTGCCTCTGGAGCCGGCCTTCTGATACCAGAAGTTTTTACAAATATTCTCCGAGAATATCTCCAGGGAAACTCCTGAAGGAACGCCCGAGGAACTCCTGGAGGTATTCCCTAGGAACACCTTGAAAAATTCCCAGAGAACTTCCTAGGGAAATCTTGAAAAGAAATTCCGGAGGAAATTATGGAACCATTTCCTGGGAACTTCTGGAAAAGTTGCCAGTGATCTCCTGGGAACATTGCCGTGGAACTTCTGGGGAGTTTCCCAAGGAAGACCTGGAGATCTTTCCGAGGAATTTCAAAAGGATTGCTAAAGGTATTCCCGTGAAACTCCTGGAGGAATTCCCGAGAAGCTCTTGAGGAAATTGCTGCGGAACTCCTGAAGAAATCTAGTGATACTTCTTGAGGTATTCCCGAGGAACTCGTGGAAAAATTTCTGAGAGACACCTTGAAGAATTCACATGAAACTCTTGGAGGAACTTCTGAGAAACTCCTTGATAAATTCCCGGGAAACTCCTGCAGAATTACTCATGAACATTCTGAATGAATTTCCTGCGACGTCCTAAAAAAACTGCCGGGATCTCCTAGGAATTCGCGAAGTTATGGAGGAATTTCGCGGAAGAATTCCCGAGGAGCTTCCAGGTAGAACTGCTGGAAGCGTTGCGTTGCGTTGCGTGGTAACGGAGTAATTCGTAGATTGCGTACTGAAAGTTGTCATGTTAAAACTTTAATACTCCTTATCTAATTGCTTATGGAATAAGATGATTTGGGAATACCTATAAGCAAGTGATACAACAATATTCTGATTGTGTAGGTGTATTGGTGTAAATCATGAAGATGTGTTCGAGTGAGTGAAATTGTTTTAGTATATTCGAACACCAACGTTGGGAGTAACATAGCTAAGAAATGTTGTCACTCCATGGGCCTTTTTGATTCCGGGATGGGGCACAGGCATTTACACTGTGTCCTGGCTAACAAGCCTAGGCTTCACCGCCATTGATCGGTCTCTGAAACGATAAGAAATACGAAATGTGGATGGGAAAGGATAGTAGGGAAGGGATAACTATTTATCGAAGTGCCAGCTACTCACCGACGCCCTCGAAAATAGAAAGGAAATGGGATTTTGGTACAGGAATGGTCAGGTATTCTATAAGCTGTAACTTATATTTGTGGCTTGATATGTTAAAAAGGGTCACTTTAATTGATTGATAGCAGCGATTAGAGCAGTTTGGAGTAGATTATAATACCTACTTGATAGAGATTGATTATATTGATAGAGAAGCTCATGTAATGTAATCAATGTAATATTTTTTTTTTTTCAAAGTAATCCACAAATTATTGCGTTGAATAATTAATAAAATATATAAAGGAACGGACTCTCCAGATTTTCCAATTCTCAGGTCCTTTCTATTGCATACCATGTTGAAAATGTCGTGTTTTCCCTCTTCTGGGTCATATGAGATGAAGGACTACCAAATAATATGTTTCTACAAAATGCACACACTTGTGTATTTTTGATTACAGCTGACACTTTTCAAATTTTGTTTGGACGCCAACGACAAAATGATGTATGACTTCCCAGTAGTAGAAACCGGCCGCGACAGGCTTATCACGAAAGGAAAAGATGGCACCGACAGGAAGTTCCTCCAGATCTCCAGTTTGGTACTATACCATAAATTGTTCACAAATTATATCTCAGACAACTTCGGAATCTTCACTTTATATGTTCACCCTTCCAGGTAGAACTGCTGGAAGCATTCTCGAAGAGCTCCTGAAGAAATTCCCAAGCTACTTCTGAAAAAGTTCGAAGTCCTAGAGTAACTTCTAAAAAAAAAATGCTAAGGATCTCTTTGAAAAAATCCCGAAGACCTTCCGAAGAAACTTCTTGAAGAATTCCATTGGAGCTCCTAGAGGAATTTCCGAGGAACTTCTGAAAAAAAAAACACGTGGAAGTATTCTATAGAAGAAGTCCTGGATGAATTCCCAAGGAATTTCTGAAGAAATTCCCGAGCAACTCCTGGAAGCATTTCCTGGGACCTTCTGGACGGTTTCCCAGGGAACTCCTGGAATATATACCGTGGAACTCCTGAAGAAATTATCGAGGAACTTCTAGAAGTTATCCTGAGGAAATCCTGGAGCAATTCCTATGGACCTTCTGGAGGTACTCCCGAGGAACTCTTGCAGGAATTTCCGAGAAGCTCCTTGAGGAATTCCCGTGAAGCTGTTTGAGGAATTCTAGGTATTCCTGCAAAAATTCACGATCAACTCCCGGAGAAATACCCAAGAAACTCCTGCACGATTTTCCGAGGAGCTCCTGGAGGAATTTCCGAGGAACTTCTGGAGATATTCCTGGGAAAAGTATGGATGAATTCCTTAACAACTCCTGGTAGAACTTCCGAGCATCTTCTGGTGGAATTTTCCCAGAATTCCTGAAGCATAAAGAACATATGGAAGTAAAATTTGAAAATTTCTACCAATGAAAACTTTCTTACATATTCTTAAAACTGTGAAGAAATTCCGTCTTCAGAAAAATAGAGCTAGCTTTCTTTGAAGCTTTCTAGAATTACCCATTTCTGTCCCGTATTGGTATTACAGATTCTCCTCGGAATCAAAAACCCACTCACAAAACATTCTCAGTGAACTGATGTTGTTTCGAAATTTACCGCAAGAAAAGCCGCGCTCATTACGTTTTGCAGCAGCGGCAGCTTCGCGGATTTTTTTAGTACAAACCGCAATGATTTCGCATTTCGTTGCCGGCCTCATTGCGATACGGCAAAGAATAAAAATAGAAATAATGCCTTCTCTTGCTTTTTTATATGTAAACGTCAAGCGGCAAGACAAGTGGCGCTCTCTAAGCGCTAATATTCTTAGTCTTTGATTGAATACAACTGGCATGTCTTCAGTATGTTTAACATGTACTTTGCTCGTCACGTGGCGTTAGTGAGCTTCCAGATAGTTCAGACACTGAACCTTCTAAGTTGTGAAAAGAATAGTTCACATTTTTTCCACTACGTGGTACTAGTTTGTACAGAAGCTTCCGGTTCGGCTTAGGAAAAATAGAGCTGAAAATACAAGCTAGTATGGAAAGGCGCTATTCTCGCAAAGTTTTTCGAAAAACCTATCACTTCTAGGTAACGAACAAAACGGTTCAGAGTTCAGCAAATTTTTCCAGATCATCAGTCGCTTTTAAGAAATACAAAGAATAGTTCAGAATTTCTTCGCCACTGGATGCCTCAAGTAGCAATGATAGCTGAATAACAGCTTATTCAGCTAAAATTTTGAAAATCAAGCTTAAAAGCGGTTTATTCATCCATTGTACAACACAGATGTTTAATAGCTTTCAGTTCGACTCAAAACTGTTTCGCAATTGAAGGCTTTGTTCAATAGTTATTTACTCTCTACCTCGCATGGTTGCTCTAGAGCACCATGTAATAGTTTATAAAATCTGATTGTAAGCTTATCAGGTAAACCAAAATTCTAGCTACTTGTTTTCAATAGTGGAACTATACATGATATACAATATTTTTTCCTTTAATTTCGAAAAATTTACACACGTTCTGTAGGAGCGTGTGTTCTGTTAAATCTAGCCACTTATGTTAAATATCAAACCAAATACTGGGCTTTTTTGTTGGCCTTTTGTTAAACTATTTCTTTCATATTCATAGACATTCAACAGCCAACAATATTCAATCATTCCTATCTCATCTTTTCCCCTATCCAGAATCGGCAACGTGGACATCGTGATGCTGCTCCTTCAGCATGGTGCCAAAATCGACGCGACCACCAAGGACAATTACACCCCGTTGCACATCGCTGCCAAAGAGGGCCAGGATGACGTGGCCGCCGTCCTGCTGGACAACAAAGCCAACATGGAAGCCGTCACCAAGAAGGGTTTCACCCCGCTGCATCTGGCGGCCAAATACGGCAACCTGGAATGCGCCCGGCTACTGCTGGAACGAGGTGCCCAGGTCGACGTCCAAGGCAAGAACGGGGTCACTCCACTGCATGTTGCTAGTCATTACGATCACCAGAAGGTGGCACTGCTGCTGCTGGAAAAAGGAGCATCTCCCTATTCTCCGGCCAAGAACGGCCACACCCCGCTGCACATCGCCTCGAAGAAGAACCAAATGGACATTGCCAATACTCTGCTCGAGTACAAGGCGGACGCCAATGCCGAAAGCAAGACCGGGTTCGCACCGTTGCATCTCAGTGCTCAGGAAGGTCATCGGGACATGTCCCGGCTATTGCTGGATAACGGCGCCGATCCGAATCACGCCGCCAGGAATGGTCTTACTCCGTTGCATCTGTGCGCTCAGGAAGACCATACAGATATCGCCAAGGTCCTGCTGGACCACGGTGCCAACGTGGAACCGGCCACCAAAACCGGATTCACGCCACTGCACGTAGGTGCCCACTTCGGTCAGATCAACATCGTCAAGTTCCTGCTAGAGAACGACGCCGATATCGAAAAGAAGAACAACATCGGTTACACGCCGTTGCATCAGGCAGCCCAGCAGGGACACACCCTGATCATCAATTTGCTGCTGAAGAACAAAGCCAACCCGGAAGCGGTGACCAACAACGGTCAGACGGCACTGTCGATTGCCGATAAGTTGGGATACATCACCGTGGTGGAAACGTTGAAGGTCGTCACGGAAACGAGCGTAACCCAAACGGTGGACGAGAAGTTCAAAATTGTCGCCCCGGAAACGATCCACGAGACGTTCATGTCGGACTCGGAAGATGAAGGTGAGTTTGTTTTTTTGTTTTTTTTTTCTTCTCCTTTTGGTTCGTGAAAGTTTCAAATTCACTAAGGTCTTAATCTGATGAGAGGTGAACCAAAATTGTTGCGCTTTTGTAATTTGAGTGGGATGTGTTCTTTTGTTTGCTACCCGTACCGTCGTGAATGTTGTGTAGCGTCTTGTGTTGTGTAGGAAGATATCTATCACGAATGGCTTATTATCTCCCAGCGGTTGTAGTTGGTGGTGCGGTGCAGATGGTATACTGGTTGGGTGGAGTATCTGTTACATTACATGTGTTGTGTTACATTTTTTTTCTTAAGGTGAAACCAAAGAAACACAAAAATTGTCGTTGGGATCATTATAACCCAGAAATTCATATTCTTAAAAAAGGATAATTGGTCAACGGGAATCTGCTATACAGTGCACCATGTCGGGCACATGGGATAGCAATACATCTTTGGCAGCAGTTACTTCAATTGTGGAATATCTCGCAATCTAGACCACTTAGTAGTGATGTCTTGGAGAAATTTGCTCAGAAGAATTAAAAAACATTAAGATAAATCCTTGGATTAACTCCTGGAGGAATATTTAACCCTTCAGCACGCGCGCTGTTGTAAAAAGTACAACACTACCAAAAAACCTCGCTCGTCGTATACAGCGAGACCGCGGTGCAGTTTCAGTTGCTTGATGGCGCGCGTCCTGGAAGGTTAAAAGAATATTCAAACGAATCGCTCGAAAAATTCCCCAGGAAAATATTTCAAATTGAATGCCTGAATAAATTCCCCAAAAAATCCATGAATAAACTATCGCTGGAGGAATTCCCATTAAAACCTTCGATAAACTCCCGAGAGAATTGCACATCATATCCCTGGATGGGTTTCCCAAGCAATCTCTGCAGAAAATTCTCAAACTGTTCCTTATGAAATGTTTGGTGAAATTCCTTAAGGGATTGCCGAAAAAATCCTTGGAGGAACTTACAATCACTTCCTTACAATGGTATCCGATACCTGAAGGAATATCCAATGGAGTCTGCTGTGTCCTTAGAGTAGTTTCTTAAATAATCTTGAAAAGGTTCTCTTTAAAATGCTTTGAGATATTCTTGATGAATTTCTAACGACCTCCATCCAATGAAAAATATCTTAATGGAGAAATTCTCCGAAAATGAAATTGTAGATAAATTTAGTGTAGAAATGCCACAAAGGGAGGAATTGAAGGAATTCTTCAACGACTCTCCTGAGAAATAGTAGTTCCAGAACAGGATGAATTACTCGAGGTAACCCTGGTAGAAAACTCCCAAAGATTTCCTTAAGAAATTTACGATGGGATTCCTAAAAGAATTTCCCGAGAAATCCCAGAAAGATTTTCAATGATTTATTCATAAAAGGAATCCTGTGAGATTTCCGAAGGGATCCATGTAGCTAATCGCTAAAGAACTGCTCGATAACTAACCCGTGTAGGAACTTCTGAAGAAACTGCTTACCGAATCCATGGAGAAATTCTCGTTGAAATACTTAGAAAGTCTTGATGGCATCCCTTGATGGATTTTTCAAAAAATCGCAGACATTTTTTTTCTTATATCTCTAAAGATGGAATTCTTGGAAGAATTCTCCAACGAATCCTCAAGAAAATTCTCCAAAAAAAATCTCTTAAGATGTTTTCTAAGGAATTTCAGGAAAAATTGCTGATGATATAGTCGCTTAGATTCCTGAATAAATGTCCGAAAAAGTTCTCTGACGAATTCTTCAAGCAATCTCTGGGAAAATTTCTCAAACAGTCTCTTGAGAAAATTCCGAGAGAATTCCTTGTGAAATTTCCGGTGATTTTCTGAACGGATTCTCGAAAAAAAAAAATACCTGGAAGAACCAGTAACTGAATGAATGATTGAAATAATTCTCCAGTGAATCTCATTAAAAATCCCCAAGAATTCTCAAAAAAAAAATTAAAGATTTCCTGAAAAAATGTTGATATAATTCCTGCATAATTTTTCGAATATAACGTGGCCTGAGCAAAGTAATTTACCATTGAATCCCCCAAAGAATCAATCAAACAATTCACGTTGAACTCGAAAACCTTGAAGAAACTGGCAATGGAATACCTGAAAAAATTCCCCAGGCAATTCTTGAAGGAATTTTTTAAAAATGCTCAAAGAAAATACCGATAGAATACACGAATTAAATCAAAATGGAATCCCTGAAAGAATTCTCAAAAGAACCACTGGAGAAATTATCGATGGAATCTCCATCGACGTAGCTGGTGGCCTAACTCGATATGACTTCAAAGTTCTCTGAAAGTCAGATGAATGAGTAAAATTATGAGAATACAAATGCTTCTCTTCAGCTCCAGCAGTCAAAAAGTATTCAGTCGAAATCAATTTGAAACTTTGAGGTACTTTCAAGAATTTTACAAAAAGCATTTGTAGGGGGTTTCTCAGAAGTTCGTAAAATATTCTTCAGGGATTGCACCATAAACCTCTCTTGGGATTCTTTGGGATCTCTCTTGAGGGATTGTTTAAGATTTCTTTTTTCCTTCAAGAATCTTTTCGAAGATTATTTTAGGGATTCTTTAGGAAATCACTTCTGGAACTGTTTCTTGGCGTTTCTCCAGGAATATCTCTTCAAATTCTTTGTGAAATTACTGCAGAGCATTCTTCAAATTTCCAGGCATTTCTTAAGAAATTGCAAAAAATAAAATTTCTTTAGAAATATATCAAATAATCTCATTCTGATTTATTTCAAATTTCTGCTGAATTTCTTCCGAAAATTCCTCTAGCGATTATTTCAGAAAATGTTTTTAGAGGGGTTTTCCACTTATACCTCCAGACATTTTGCAAGAAATTCCTACACCAGAAGTATCTCTATCAGTTCTTCCAGGTTTGCTTCAAAAAATCCTTCGAGAATCCCTTCAGAATGTATTTTTGGATTTATTGAAGAACTCCACCAATACCTTTGTCTGCAGTATCTGCTCAGATTCCGGAGTAATGTGTTTATATTTCAAGCATTCATCCAGATGTTTTTTTTTAATTTACTCAGAAACTCCTCAAGAGTGTTTAGAAATCTCCTCAGTGATTTTTTTTCCATAAACTCCTCTAAGAATCTTTATATGAATTCCTCCGAAAGTTTCTCCTAATATTATTTTAGGAATTCCTTCAAGGGGGGTTTATCCAGGTATTCCTCAGGGGTTTCCCCAGAAACTCCTCCAAAGACTTCAGATTTTTTGTCATAGAACTCTTCTAGGAATTTATTTTTTTCTGCCATAAAATTCTTCTAGGAGTTCCTTTAGGTATTTCCTAGATATTTCTGCCGAAACTCGGCAAGATAAGTTAAGAAATGTCTTCAGAGAATTTTGCTCTTGAAATTAAAACAAAAATAACATTTTCTTGGAATCTCCAGAAGTATCTCCAGGAATAACTTTAGAAATTCCTTCAGGAGGTCCTTGAAAAAATGTTATATCATGAACTATGCACTTCTGTAAAATTCGTGAAGGAGCAGTAACATAGACCCAGACAACCAGTAATCGTATAAGCTGTTGCTTAGGATGATAAAGTGGAGGCCATATGCGTGCATGTCTCCATTAAGGCGCATGTAAAATGTACGCATATCGCCTCCACTTTAACGTTTTATTCAACATCTTATACGATCACTGGTTGACTGTGGAGAAACCTTCTCGAAATTTCTTCAGTAACCCCTTACTAAATTTTCCCAGGGACTCCTGAAGGAGCCCTTGAAAAACAATCCGGAAGAATCGCTGAAGAACTTTTGAATACACAAAAAGCATTAAACTACTGAAGGAGTCTCTGGAGGAATTCCTCAAAAAGCTTCAGAAAGAATCCGTCAAGGAACTTTGGGAGGAATCCTTGAAGGTTTTTTTTAATCTCCTCTAGCAATCAATGGAGATCCCTGGAGGAATATCTTAAAGAACCTTAGGGAAAATCCCGGAGAAATCCTAAAGCAGCGGTCATCAAAGTGCGGCCCGCGGGCCGTACGTGATGCCGAGATCTCTATATTGCCGTATAATTTCTTGCAATGCTTGTTAAGGAGGTTTTTGTACTCCCAAAATAATCTAGAATAACGTGTTTAACGTTTCACAAATGAGACGGGCTTGGTGGTCTAGTGTCTACCGCTTCTGATTCGTATGCAGAAGGTTATGGGTTCAATCCCTGGCCCGTCCCTTTCATCCTACTTTGTATCTTTCTATCCACTTTCTCTCTCTCTCTCTCTCTCTCTCTCTCTCTCTCTCTCTCTCTCTCTCTCTCTCTCTCTCTCTCTCTCTCTCTCTCTCTCTCTCTCTTCTCTACATATATATCTCTTGTATATTCATATGTTCATAGCCATCGCTAGAACCAGAAACGAATTCGTTTCCCTTCCTTCCAACTTCAACAGCACAGTGTATATAACGCCTACAAGTTATGCAATCAA
This sequence comes from Aedes albopictus, assembly GCF_035046485.1. Taxonomy (NCBI): domain Eukaryota; kingdom Metazoa; phylum Arthropoda; class Insecta; order Diptera; family Culicidae; genus Aedes; species Aedes albopictus. The sequence goes on from NC_085137.1 coordinate 131,559,650, forward strand.
AGCGAACTGTGCCGCTTGTCCTTCATAGTAATCACCACACAATCTATCACCTTACGAACACTATAAATATACTTTATCCATGGATCGCATCACCGACCTAACGGTGACTCCCGGATCTCCCATCCTTTCCGTCTAATAAATACCCCAGTCCGTGCTGGTTGTGGGGATGCAGAGGTGCTTTCGGTCTTCAGTAGCAACAACCAGCACACTCTAACATTCCTTTCCCTTCCCAACTGACGTGGCCGGCGCCGTTATTGATCAAAAATGTATGAGCTGCTTAAATTGCACTTTGAGAATAAGTGGAGTGTCCCAGCCCTTATTCATTTGGATCTCAGTGCAATTGGTACCAGCTCAGATCAATCACGGAGCAGCAACCATTGACATGTATAGTCAGATTGGATCGTTTTTTGATCGATGGTCGAATAACGTGTTTAACGTTTCACAAATGGATCCAGGAGGTGTAATACAAGCAGTTGAAAAAATAGAATAGGAATTGATTTAAAAATTTATTAAGAAATATTAAGAGGCATTATGAAATAATTTCTGGAGATGCTTCTTAAGAGGATACGTCTATGAATTACGTCATACTTTTAAGACGGAAGTGAACTTCAGCAAACGACACATTTGGGTATACACAAATTTCAGAGGTCTCATACAAAACGTTTTCCATAGGGGGACGAAGGCTTGAAAAGGGACAAATTTTGCGTGAAGTTTTTTATAGATTTCCGATCAATATTTTTTAGCAAGTTTAAAAAAATCCATACAAAATTCTTAATAGAAATAAATTAGAAAAATTAATGGAGAAATCTCTAGAGACATTTTTAATTAAATCTCTGGAAGAATTTCAAAAGGGAAATCGGGAGATATTTCCTAACGTATCGCTGGTAATTTATTTAAAGACATCCCTGAAAAATATTTCCGTAAGCATATTTGGAAGATTTTTTGAATAAATCCCAGAATAAATCTCTGTAGGGTAGCGAACCACTTGTGCAGTGGCATTTTGGGCACTCTTCGCTATAACTCAGCCAATTCCAAACCAATTGACTTGAAATTTTGGGTTTTACTATACGTACAGGGTGCGGCAGGAAAAAATGCGAAAAGTACAAGGCACGCACGTTACACGTTAAATATGGGATATATATGACTATTTTTTCATGACAGTGTATCAGTCAATGTCTATATTCTAGCACTGCAAAATATAAATGAACGTGTGATAATGTAAGCCTAATAAGCGGGTATCAATAGACTGCGCGTCCAATCGAACAACCAGAATACACTGATCTAGAGCCATGTAGTTTCACATACTAAAAGAAATAAGTACATCTCTCTCTCTCTCTTCTTGGCGTAACGTCCTCACTGGGATAAAGCCTGCTTCTCAGCTTGTTCAGTGTTCTATGAGCACTTCCACAGTTATTAACTGAGAGCTTCCTCTGCCAATGACCATTTTGCATGCGTATATCGTGTGGCAGGCACAAAGATACTCTATGCCCAAGGAAGTCAAGGAAATTTCCTTTACGAAAAGATCCTGGACCGACCGGGAATCGAACCCGTCACCCTCAGCATGGTCATGCTGAATACCCGTGCGTTTACCGCCTCGGCTATATGGGCCCTTGAGTACATATATTTGATGATATTGTAGAGAAAATTAAAATTATTGTTTTATCAGATACGAAATTTAGCGACCTGTGTGTTTTTCTGCGGTTTGAAAATTCTGATTGTCTGCAGCTTCAGGCGCCGCCCTATAAAGGTTAGTGACCAAAATGGGAAAAATTTTAATAAACTTTTCAGAAAATTTGCCTATTAGAGATCATGGAACATTGAAACATAGATTGGTTGACGTGGAATGAACAAAAACGAGGTTTGAAGTTGAAAAACACTTTCGCATTTTTTCCTGCCGCATACTGTATCTCATCGCGTTTCAAAAATTGTGTTAATTGGTTCAGAATTGGCTGAGTTATAGCAGAAAGTGCCCAAAATAGGACCCCAGCCGAGATGGTTCCACTCCCCTATCTCTAGAAAAAAAAATCGCTATGTCTAGAATCCATGGATGGTTTTCTGAAAGATTCCATGAAAAAATTTCTGAAATAATTCATACCTAAATTTCTTAAGCATGGTAGGTTTCCTAGAAAAATTCTTTGTGATATTCCTGGAGGAATTTATAAAGAAATTCATGAAAAATGAAGTGAAATGTCTAGGCGAATTTCTGAAAAAAATCCTGGTATTATATTGAATATTCAGTAGGATCGGGTATCTAGTTACCCGTCGTAGGATAAGCTATTCCAAGCCTCAACCATTAGCCTAACGGCAGTGTAACCGGAAGTAGGCCGAGGGAATTGTAAAGAAGTCACCAATAAAACGAACGGAATCCTCCAAGAATGGCGTACGTAAATAGCCATAAAAGTCTTCCAAATCTTCAAGGTACTGAAGATGGCAAAAAATTCTCAAGATCTCAAGAAAAATACAATAAAAATGTACAAAAAAAAATATGCAAACTGATTTTAAAAAGTAATCTCTTTAAAGTTCTTTTTAAGGTTCTTAAAGTGCTAGCGAGAAAAAAATCTTTGTCATTTTCTCATCGGCGTGGAAAATTTTCTTGAAAGTACTGAATGGTAAACCTTTAAGCGGATTTCCGAGTGTAATTATGTCAGGAAAGCCGATGAAGACGTTTTCCAAGAATACTGAGAAATTTCTGATAATATTAAAGATAATCTGCTGAAAGATTTCTTGTGAAAATGAGTTACCGAAGAGACTTTTAAGGATAGATAAATAATAAAAAATAGTCCTCTAGAACTTCTGGAATATTGATGAAGGTATTTGTAGTTGTTCCTGGAGGAGATAAATATGATTTGATCTACCACTATCGAACATAGTATTGTGAACGTCCAGATTATATGGGTCGGGTATGGAACTAAATAAATTATCTTAGAAATCAAAATGAAGAGCACAAACAGGAGTCTCTTTGAGAGATATCTGTGGCCATTCCAGAAAAAAAAATCTGCAAAGAGAGACCTCCGGAGAAAAGAAGCACTTTAAGCGTACCTTCTGAATTAATAACATTTTGAAAATAAAATATAGGGTGCCTGTACCAACTATCGTACTACCTAAGGACAACTATTTCTACAAAAATAAGAAGAAGACCGACGAATGTCATCGATATGTCAAATAATTGATTAGTTTCCATACTTTACAGGAAAAATATAGAAACGGAGCCAAAACTACTTTTAGTATTTATTACGGCGTGTGCCAATGATAGGAACCCTGTACCAGTTATGGACACATTTGTTAATTTGGGTCCCACTTCGCTCTTTTTACATGCATTCCTTATGGGATTAGCCATAACCGGTACACTATGTCAAAACAGGGTGCAAGGAGACCAACAAGCTAAGAAAAATGATTTATTTCTACCATAATTTGAGCAAATTGTGAAGTTTGAATGATTGCATTCATCTTTTGTGAACGTGATCTATTGTTCACGAAATTTTTCTTGTTGATTTGCACCTTTAAAGATTGAAAATTGACTATGGCGAATTTGAGGTACTATAGCCATAACTGGTACACTGAGCCTATTTTAGTAGATTTCATAGAAGATTTTCCAGATGTAAATTTCAGGCTCAGCAATGTTTTCCAAGAATAATAATAATGTAGAATCAATATACAAATTCCTATGGCAATTGGTCAGGAGTAATTTTTAAATTTGACGAGAAACATCAAATTTACATATTTTTTTTTTATTCTTCGATCACTTAATCTTATTTACAGCTCTATTGTCCACTAGGGCACTGCGTGAGAGATTCCAATTGGAAGCTGTACTTACACTGTGTACAGCGCCTAAATGTATTCTTATCTACTTGTACAATATCGAACTGGTTGCCGTTGCGCTGCTTCCACTTTCTACCGTATCATGGTAGAATGATGAGCACGAGGATGTTGATGTGTGGCTGTTGGTTGTTCCTTTTTCCAGTCCAATTGGGGGTCCATTATGAGTTGCCGTTCTCCGATGTCCAGGTATCCGGGTTCGTTTGAGACATGGTTAAAGTGCCGGGGCTGGGATCGAACCCATGATTATCTGTTTATGAAGCAAACGTGTGACCAATTGCGCCACGTGCCCCGGCTCCAAATTTTTCTAGTTATACCACGTAACATTTTGATGGCCAATTAATTGTGGAGGTTTTGAGAACCGGCATAAAACCTAATTCCCTTTATTTCGGTTTTATGATGGCCCTAATAACTTCTTCTAGTCTATTCGACTAAAAATGTTGCTTGAAATGCTATAATGTTTTTTTCTGATTATTTGTGAAGAATATCCCAAAGAATCTCATGTAATATCATGTGTTTTTAATTGACTCGCCATTATTTTAAAAAATGTTGAAAAAATATAGGTATGGCCGATATTATTAATTTTCTCTGGAGATTTTTAAAAACTTTCCAAATTTTTCCAAAAGTCCATTTAACACTCTACTAGAAATCGTTCCAGATATTTCTTTAGATTGTATTTAAGCAATTGGTCTGACAATTCTTTGAGGATGCACTTCACAATATCGTCCAGTAATACTATCAAAACTTTGTGAAACTTGTATAATACTTCTCCAAGGGTTTTAAGAGTAGTTGAGTGTGGCCCACACTTCAGTAGGTCGGCTCTAGAGGCACGCACTTACGTGATACATATAAAATTTGGAAAACGCCAAGTCTATCTCCTGAATTAGTTGTTTTGGACTCCCAGAAGCTACGTTCAAAATTCGAGCGAATTCGATTAAGTCATGGGGGGTCCCTCAACGAACGTGAAAATTGTATGGGAAAACTCGGCCAAATATATGCATAAATCTAAAGTTTTTGTTTTTTGCCGCTAGGTGGCTAGGATAATTTGATCGATATTTCAAATTACTATTTTATGACAAATTTAAGATAATATAGACTGTTTCAGAAATTATAATTACACTTATAATTGATTAAATTTAATGAACTGTTCTAATGATTTTTACCAACTTCTTTCAGAGTATAGCAACTTGTACTCCATATTTTTATATTTCCTTTCAATTGTCTTGATATTTTAAAGAACAGTTGAGTTCTCTAACAAATAACTTAATTTTTCAAATTTGCATTTGCACAAAGGTGTTTTTTAATGATTTCAACATTATTTTCATTAAATACGAGAAATTATCTAAATGTTTATCAAATTCGCTTTCTCACCAAGTTGTCTAAGGAATGCCTTGATCAAAATTTGGAAAAAAAATCGATAAAGGCATTTCCACAACATTTTTTCGGAGATCAAGTTTCTTATTTTTATAGGTTTTCTACGGAACATAAGAACTACCACACAGTTTCTTAGCTTTTCTGAACGCATTTAATCTAAAGAAACTTATTTTTTCAGCTCATCAATCCTTCAGATGGCAAAGCTTGTCATACCATAAAAACTAATGCAGTAAGCAGTAATTAAGATATTCGTTTGCTTAACGTTTGTTGTTACTGGTGTTGTTGAGAAATCTGAAACAAAAAATTTGTATTGAGAAGGCCCGTAATGGTGGTTCTTGATCAAATATTCCAGTAAAAATTACTCTTACCAATCGATACAGCAATTTTTATTGTGTTTGGAAATTAAATATTTTATCTATGAAATGTTTCTCTTTTATACTATGCTACATTTTTTGACCACTTTGTGCAATTTCAAATTTTAATCATCTAGTTTACATTGCCCTATTTTTTAAGGCAGCTATATTATCGCTCAATTAAAAATTAGAAATTAGCAATAAACTTGATCAAAATCGCCTAACACTTTGTATGGGTGAAGCAATAAAAATTTCGGCTTTTGTTGAATAACTGGCAATCCTATGGATATTTTTCAATAGTTTTTTGTGCTGATGATAAAAAGAAGGAACATCTCTCTGTTATCAAAGACTTTGATAGTTTTAAATATTATTTCTGTGAAATATTGGCTTTTGCTAATTTTTGCCGTTTCAGTGCGCGTTAATATTTTAGTCATTTTTTAACTATTACCAGACACATCAACAAAATTGGTATTATTTGATTCGTTAGCATGTATACTATAAGAACTAAAAGAAACTTTTTTGGATATTGTGCTCAAGTTGAAATGGCAGTTAATCGTTAGTGTATTTATAATTTCTGAAACAGTCTATATTTCTCGGTTTTGTTTGCGATATGTAGAAAAGATATAGAACTTGTTGAACAATCATTAGTAAAGACAATTCAATTTGGATACCTATCATAATGTTTTTACAATCAGAGTAAATTTCAGTTACTAAGAGCAAGGGGTCCATTATTATTTAAAATAACCTATTTGAGATTTGGTAAATTGTATGCCTTTGGATATATAGGTATACAGCCAACACACGATCGTGTATGATGGTAGACACAATGGAGGCGGTGAACGTACATTTTGCAGCGAACATTTTATGCGTACCTCCAATTTGGCATCAAACTGAACATCATATACGACTTCATGTTAGCTGGATAACTAAGCGTTCTATTAGATGCAACTTGTTTCCAAAACTGCCACTACTTCCTGATTTTAAAGTCATAAATCTGTCCCTAATAATGGGGTGATCGTAGGCGTACAAAAAAAAACCATTAACGATACTCCACCATCAACACCAAAGCAACAAGTAGTACCAGCTGCATCGCACCAAGCATACTTAATACATAGCAGCAACTCCGTAACAAACCACAACACTAATAGAGTGTGTGCGTAGTAAATCATACCGGCAGATAATGTAGTATGACTTAATTGAATCAACGTTGTTCTCCGAAAACCCTCCTCACCCATGACATACCGCAATTAACACACGTTCTCTTTCTTTCTCTCTCCTGCCCCTCGTCTCACCCACGTGTACGTGTCTTTTCTCTTCCCTAAAATGTCTCTTCCTGCTTTCCGCTGTCTGATGTGATGTTACTTGCTGCCTAACCTCGGTTATCACACACGCTTTTATGGCTACCTCGAACGCGAGCGGGGTGTTGTAAATATCCACAAACAAATCGTAAAACAATCAATTGTCTCGGAATTTTCGGACTTGGAACAACCTTCCGGGGGTTCTACGCGCGTGGCCCCTCCGTCGTAACTTTTACTGCACCGCTTGTAACGTGATCACTGCAACCGGTGTACGATTGCAACTCCGAAACCGAAAACCGCATCGCACACCGCACACACAAACTGGGACTGGGAACAACCTTCCCTCCCCCTACAACGACTCTCCGGACGCGTACAATTCTTACCTGTATCTCTATGACCACAAACAACCATCATACCACACGCACCTACCCACCAACCCACCCACGACAACAGGCGGAACAGACGACACCAACCTCCCGACGATGACGACCACCGAAACGAACCTCCTGAGCCAAGCGCAGCAGTCGTGCAGCAGTAGTGGTGTTATCAAGTACTATCAGTCGCAGATGCGTTACACACGTAAGTGATCGTTCTGGGGGTAGATCATCATCCGTAGGTCGGCGATGATCGATCGTCTCGCCCGCCAGAACAGTGCTCACCCACATAGTACACGCATAATACATATCGTTCTTTCCGGTTTGCTCTCGTCTCTCGTGTTTTTGGTTCACTGCATAAGTTTTGCTCATTCTTCTCATACGATCTTCATTCGGATTGGATTTCTTTGGCGGATTGGCTCTTGATTGTGCACCGAAATGAAATTTCGTGACTAAATTTCACTTTTTTCATGGTTTTTCACTTACACGGTTCATTGCTGTCATTGTACATATTTTTTCTTCAATATTTATGTATGCGTTCGGATTAGAATTTGAACTTTCATCCGCACATTGTTCTTAAATCTCGCACATTTCGTCTTATGTTTTGCACAAGTTGAGCTTTGCTTACAATTTCCTATAGTGGACTGTGGTTGTTATTTATGCAGGTTTCAATGATTGTGCTAAAATCAATGTGTGTTGGATAAAAGTTAAATAGGCTAAGTGTACCAGTTACCATCATAGGGATGGCTGCATCTTGTTAGCTACAGTATCACTTAAAACAGTTAACATTTTTTTCTCTTTTTAATTCAGGGAATTTAATTATTCGCTGCTAAGTATGTATTAAATTTGGTAATAATAAGAGACTTTTTTTTAGGAATTCGAACAAAAGCACTCTAAAACTTCGGTAAGAAATTCTACCTGGTATGATGCTTGGAATTCTTTAAGTCATTCGACTAGAAATTTCTCTAGAACTTCTGTATGAAAAGTCCGAACTTCATAGATTTTCCTCAGATGTTTTCCAAATACTTTTCAGAGGGTTCTTCAAGAGATTTGGCCAGGTGTATTTGCAGGAATTCCGACAGTTATTCTTGTGGCAGTTGTACCGAGGAACCCTCCACGTACTTCCTGGGGGATTCCTATAATAATTCTTCCAAGGATTCATCCTGGGATTTCTTCGCCTTTCGTTTTCTTCTTCTTGGGGTAACATCCCCACTGAGACAAAACCGGCCTATCAGGTTAGTGTTCTATGAACATTTCCACAGTATTTGACTGAGAACTTCTTCTGGCTATGCCCATTTTGAATGTGTATATCGTGTGGCATGTACGATGATAGCTTCCTTGAAGCAAGGTTTAAGGTGTCATGATGCATCACTGAGCTTTCAAACGAATCATTGACTTTTTGCTTTTCAATGATAAAAAAATGTCAATTCTGCAGCAACGCAGCAGAAAAAGTATCATCGTAATCACTGTAAGTGAGCATATACGATGATACTTTTTCATACGAATATTCTTTTCAATGGCAGAGAATTATTACTTTAAAATTTTGAGCCACATATCCAACATGGCTGACGATGGTGATGATGCCGTAAAAAGCCTTAAGGAATCATCGAGGATTTTCACAAGTATGTGAGGAGTTATTAACACATTCCATTTACATTAACCTTCCTTTTGCATCACGTTGGCAGCAATTCGCTGACGTGGTGTACGATTGGGTCGAAAGTGACCCCAATGCAGGGCTGGTAGCGAGTATTTTTTTGGGTTGGTCACTAAAGTCACTATTTTCACCTAAAGGCCATTTTTTCAGCTTTTTTAAGAATTTGAAAAAAATATGGATTTTCAGTGTTAAGCATATGCCTGTGATGTCGTTGTTAACATTCATTCGAATTTTTAAAACATAGCGAGAAAGCGAAACAAGCAATCATCACATTCTGTTTTTTCTGTTTTTGTCTTGTCCGTCGCTCGCACCACCTGTCAGTCCCAGTATCCCGTTCTCTCAAACACACAATGGTCGGAAAAAGATAAAGTTCGGCCAAAACTCTTTTTATGTCATCACGTATGTCCTTTTATGTGTTTAGTCGAAGTTATAGGTTGTCTAGATATGTTATATAATATTTTTAGTGTTTCAAAAGAGGTATTCAAACATTAAGTAACTTCAATAATTTTAAAAACGGTATAAACCTGCGGTATAAATCAGCAAACCCCACATTTTATGCGTTTTTTTTTTGTTAGAAAATCAATTTGAATTCAATTAAATGATTAACTTTTGATCAAATCCAATCAAGTTTGTTCAAAACGTGTAAAAAATGTGGGATGGTAAATTTTATTTCAGCCAAGAATGGAAAAATAATGTAAAATATATGAAAAAAACATGTCTTTTAAATAGCTCTAATTTGAAAAACTGCAATTTTCTGCAAAATTTTCAAACTTTTTTATGCAGCCCTAAGCATGATGTTTAAGATGTACTATTCGAAATCGCGGCGACACGTGACGACACGAACCGTTTTTAACTTAAAAGTTATTAAAATTCCTAAGGTACAATATATGAAAAGTTTTGTGGCATACTAATTTTGCACCATACGTGCATTCAAACTGTCCAACAACAAGCTTTCATATGCTGGATAACATAAAACATATATTCCATTCTCAAAATTTTAATATTTTACTTTTTTCGAACGGTTCACTTTCCAATTTTATGACTTATGCCACTTTGGCAGTGAAAATGTCATTGGAATGCAAATGCTGGTATGCTTTTAACCCTAAAAGGGATACCTGGGGTCCATTGGACCCCAGGCGCCTTTCAGAGCTCGTCTTTGATGGAACACACTCAGCGAGGTGACGAAACTGAGGCCATGAAGGTATCCCTTTTAGGGTTAATTAAGAATCATAAAACTGCAATACAATAACTTTGATATAAGGTGAAATAAAGTTTTAAAATATCAAATTCGTTTTTTGGGAGTTTTGGCAGTCCCTTTGTATGGAGCCCGACCAATGTGAAACAGCTCGAACTGATGTACCTGCGGCTGGGGTTAAAGGATACTAGTCTTCTCTTTCATTAGCTTATAAGAACGCAAGCAAAAAAGGAGATGACTAGTGTTCTTCAACCCCATCTCTGCACACGAGCTCGAACAAAGTGCGGAAATTTTCTACGCGTCGGTGAGAGTGCAGGCCTAATAGCGAGTCGCTATTTAGTGACTTGGCCACTATTATAAGTCACAGAATAAAAATAACATTTTCTCCCAGAATGTCTGGAACTGTTATGAAAATTTCACCAAAAATTCATCAAATATGAGACATTTTAAATAAATTAGGAATTTTATTTCAATTTCATTGGATTTTCAAGATAACCGTTGTTTTCTTCTTGTAATTTTTTAGAAGTTTTCCAAGGGGGTGGACGTGGAGAAATATATCAGCAATTCCATCAAAATTGCTCAATAACTATCTGTTATTTGTTTCCACTGATTCATTTTTGTTCTAAATTTTGAAAGGATTCTTGAAATCATATTTGAGAAATTCTTACTCAAATTTTTTCACAGCCTTTGTCTATCCATGTTTTCCAACAAGTTTTCCAAGAGTTTCATAAGAAATTCCGCATTTGGTGCACTGCCACAAAAGTTAAACATTGTAATATTTTTTTTTTTTTTTCAGTAGCAATTTTAGAAAATATCACCAAAAAATGATCTTTTTAAGGCAAAACTGAACGTATTTCCTCATTTTTTGGTTTTTGATTTTTCATTAAATAACGAAGATTGCTTCGTTCAAAATCGGTTTTCGTACTCATGTACAGTATGCGGCAGGAAAAAATGCGAAAGTGTTTTTCAACTTCAAACCTCATTTTCGTCCATTTGTCATTAACCAATCTATGTTTCAACGTTCCATGATCTATAATGGGCTAGTTTTCTGAAAAGTTAATTAAAAAATTTCCCATTTTGGTCACTAACCTTTACAGGGCGGCGCCTGAAGATGAAGACAACCAGAATTTTCAAACCGCAGAAAATCGCACAGATCGCTAAATTTCGCATCTGATAAAACAAAATTTTTGATTTTCTCTACAATATCATCAAATATATGTACTTATTTCATCTGGTATGTGAAACTACATGGCTCTGGATCAGTGTGGTCTGGTTGTTCATCGAATTTGAGCTAATTTTGTTACTGTTATAGTCATTTTGTTTAATGACCATTGGGCGCGCAGTTTATTGATATCCGCTAATTAGGCCTACATTATCACATGTTAAACATCAAATATGTTCATTTTTATTTTTCAGTGCTAGAATATAGACATTGACTGATACACTGTCATGAAAAAATAGTCATACATATCCCATATTTAGCGTGTAATAGTGCCTTGAACTTTTCGCATTTTTTCCTGCCGCACCCTGTAGAGTACGGATCAAGGTATCTCGCTCCTGATCTTTTTTCCTGGTTCTGCTAAAATGGAAAATATTTTCCACCACGAAAAAAAAAAACAGAAGATACTGGATCAAGGTATGTTTGTAAATATTTCTTCATTATTTATTAAAAAAAAAAATCAAAAATAAAAAAATGAGGAAATACTACGTCCAGTTTTGCCTTTAATCGGTCTACAAGTACGAAGGAAATACCCGCAATTATGTTCATAGAAAACTATTAAGAATCTTGTTTAATAAGCTTCTGTGTGTGTCTTCTTAAATGCCTCAAAAAAAATGCCAAAATTATCAACCTTTATAAACCTGAACATCCGTCAAAACTTTTTTCTAAAAACTGTATCAAGAATTTTCCCAGAAATTCCATCAATGTTGCCCAAAGGGTTTCTATCGGAATCGACTAAAGAATCAATGTTGGCACATACATAATATGCCCATCTAGTTCTGCACAATAAATGCTAGAAAATTGTAGATAGATGCAGCTTTGTACATACAACTTGGAGCATGCACATTTTTCTTGATTTTTTTTATTCTTCTTCTTCTTAGTGTTCTTTGACCACTTCCACGGTTATTATTTGAAGGGCTTTCTTGCCTGCAATTGCATGAATTTGTACATTGTGTGGCAAGTACAATGATACACTATTCCCAGAGTGTCGAGAAAAGTTTCCCGACTGGAACGGGAATCGAACTCGCCATCTCCGGATTGGTGATCCATAGTCTTAACAACTAGGCTAACTGGAGACCCCTGCAGAAATTCTACAAGAACTTTTTTCAGTATCCCTCCAAATACTTCTTCGGGATTTTTTCCAGGACCTCCCTCCGAGATTCTTTCAAGAACAACTTCTGGGATTGCTTCAAGAATTCATTCTAGATTTCTACGGTATTTCCACCGGGAGTTTCTTTTGAGATTTCTCCAAGAACATCTTCCGGGATTTCTCCAAGACTTCCAAGATTCTTCTTTCGGGAGCTCCATCAGGGTTTCATCCAGGGTTTTTTTATCCTGGGCTTCTGCCAGGAATTGCTTCTGGGATTTCTTCAGGAACTCCCTCGTGGATTTCTTCGAGAACTTCTTCCGGGATTCCGTTTGGAACTGTTTCTGGGATTCCTCTTGGAACTCATTCCGGAAATTCTTCTGAAATAGGAAGCAATCAGTGAAGTACTAGATTGAAAGTAGTGAGCTGGATTTTTGTATGGTGAGATAATCAATTCTCCGTTTCTGCAATGAAATGGTGCAAACAGCGTGGGTTATATAATTTCTTGCCTAATTTGATGCTGTTTGAGCAAAAGTTTGGTTAACTGTGTTGTTGAAGTTGTAAGAAATAAATAATACAACAACACAGTTAACCAAACTTTTGCTCAAACAGCATCAAATTAGGCAAGAAATCATATAACCCACGCTGTTTGCACCATTTCATTGCAGAAACGGAGAATTGATTATCTCACCATACAAAAATCCAGCTCACTACTTTCAATCTAGTACTTCACTGATTGCTTCCTATTCATTCAGAAACTGCTTCAGGAACTTTATCCAGGATTCATCTAGGAACTCTTTTCTGGATTCCTTCAAGAGCTTCGTTTGGAATTCCTACAGATCCTTCTGGAAATCCTCTGGAAGTTAAATCTGGAATTCTTCCAGATATTTTCAATAGAAATCGTCCTGAAGTTTTTGAGGGATTATTTTGCGAAATTTCTCCTGCAGTTTTTGTTTATGGATTTCCTAATGAAGTTACTACAGCATTTCCTTGGAGAAGTACTCTAGCATGTTCCTTCTGGTTTTTATCAGAAGCTATTAGGAGAATCTCGGATGGAATTCATGGAAGATTTCCGGAACTCCATGAGAAATCCCTTGAAGTTCCAGAAGGAATTTCAGGAGAAATCCTGGAAGGAGTTCCTGAGATGGAACCGGTTAGGAATCTTAGAAGAAACTCCTGGAAGGATCTCAGAGGCAACTTCAGAAGGAACCCAAAAAGAATCACAGTGTAGTTTCCTGAGGAATCGCAGAATGAAATCTTAGATGTTTGCTGGGGTAATCTTGAAAGGAGTAATCCTAGAGAGATCTCGGAATAAATTTCTAAAGAAATTTCGGAAGGAATTTAAAAAAAAATCAGGAACTCTTGAAATCCTTTCGCCAGCACCTCCTACAACCGAAACAATCTTTGAAAGTATTTCTCAAGCAAACCAGGACAGAATCTCTGGAAGAATCCCGGGAGTACTTCCTGGATGAACCCTGGCAAGAGCTCTAGAAGGAATCCCAGGAAGAATCCTTCGGGAATCTCAGAAGAAAGTCCTGGAAGAACTCCAGATGAAACTTTTGATGGGTTCCTAAATAAAACCCCCAGAATTAAGTCATCAAGAACTCCCTGGGAATCCTACAAGAAACTCCTGGAGGAGTGTTGGAACAAATTTGTGAAGAAATCGCGAAGATTCCTGGGATTCCCGAGGAATCCCAAAAGAACTCCTGGAGGGATGCCACCATGCCGTCATCAAGTCATAAATCAGCACATTTTCCCACGCACGTGCACTCCATATATTAAATTAAATCAAAGCTGGCAAAATTCTTCTAAGTTCGAAAGCTGACGTGTAAGTCCGAATCGTAAACAACAAGGGCACGAAACGTCAAAAACTTCGAAAAAATACCATATTAACCGCCGTATCAACACGGTAGTTCACACTACCATCACCTGATGGGCATATTTCACGAAACATTGCGTTGCGTAACAACATCATCAGAAGGTGCTAAAGTGAAACGTCAGGCGCAAAGAAAATCGATGCTAGCGCCTCTGGTTGTGAAGGACTTACGACACAACCACAACTATCACGGTGTACAAAAGGTGATATATTCCCGAAATCCGACAGTTTTTTGATGACGTAATTCAAATCGTTCATATGCGATCTAGTACTCCACACCAATTTGATCAACGTACATAAAAGATGATAAGAACGACGTCACATGCTTACATCCAAAATATATGTTTACACAGGTTACTAGCCTGCCTTGTGATCTTTATGCCGTGCACAACTATGTTAAAAGCGTGGTGTGGTCGATAGAAATTTTGCCAGTGTTACGTCTGTTTGTCTGTGCCATCAGTTTTTTGTATATCGAGATAACAGTCATTCTCGTTTCAAACAAAAAAAAATAAATATTCAAAGATTCCCCAGCGTTCTGGTTGTTTATTTATCAAACATAACTTATTTTGCGATAAAAATAAAGCGCTCTCTGAAATGGATGAATAAATACAATTCCAATATGTATTATAGCTGAGCATTAGCTTAGCATACATTACCTTGCACAGTGTGCAACGAATTTACTCTAGATTACAGACATAAGCGCAAGACGACTAGTACGATAGCTACGCGCAACGTTTTCGTCACGTGTTTCTGATTCCGCTTACTTCCTGCCGGCAGATTATCTTCACCGGCCGAAGCGCAGCGAGCCAGGCTACTTTCTGTCAATCATGCTCGCGCTTCGTCGTTCAATTTCGCTGACACCATGCAACCTGCCGTGGCCGGTGTAATGCCGGTTGAATGCGGGGGAGTTTAAAATCCAACATGCACTCGTGCTGGGCCAGTGGCAGACGACCAACAGAGAATGAGTGACTACATGTTACTGAGTTGACTTTCGCGACTTTCGGCACGTACTCGTCTGATTTTTTCAGTTGAACACATGTTGTTAAATGCTTGAAGGAACTCCATCTGTTGAGGTACTTGCGAAAGACAATTCTTACTGCTAAGACTCAACAACATTTGTCGGAGGAATTCCCTCAAACATATATGTAGTAGTCGGCATACCGCCCCACAGTTTCATGACGAGATAAACGAACGGTGTATACATTATTCAGGGGAGATCCATATCGCGAGGTGGTTCAAAGTCCACACATTGCTACCGTGAGCGTTGTCTGTTTTGGTTGATCCCGCGCCGCTACCCAGTCTTGGATCCTTACTGTTTTGCTCAGCGTGCATCTGAACAACATCAAAGAGGCGATTTTCGTTCACGAAAAGCAGTTTGTTTGTTTTGTTTTCCGAAAACCCCCAGTGATCATTTTAGCGGTAGCTTTACTAGATCACAGTTGCCCAATTCCATGTAGAAAGTGGCCAAAATACTAAGTATGTCCTTCCAAAAGATTATTTTGATAATTGAATTTTTGAATGCCATTTCATGTTCAAATTCAACACTTCTTACATACTTGTTATAAATAAAGGCTTCAAACGTTGTTTTGTACTTCATGGTTATGCAAGGTAAAGTAAGTATTTTGTAAGAAACTTAAGAGTGACTAAATCACAGACAAACAGACATACTACTCAAATCGGAATCATCGCACGATTTAACGGTCATTTCAAAAATATAGTGTGGTTCGGACTGTGCTCGCATGTGTCATGGTGGCGCTGGTGTGCCTCAATTTTGCAGAGAAATGTCGTGTTCGTGCCGATCAATTTTTACATAAAATGACTTAATCATGAACCTTCATTCATGTTTTATGAATGGATGACGCCACGGGGGAGTCGTCACCTGCTAATTTGTTACATCGAGCCAAGGGAAACAACACCTGCAAATGAATGCTTCGGATTGAGCTTTA
Source organism: Aedes albopictus (assembly GCF_035046485.1). Classification (NCBI taxonomy): domain Eukaryota; kingdom Metazoa; phylum Arthropoda; class Insecta; order Diptera; family Culicidae; genus Aedes; species Aedes albopictus. Next base: position 131,575,842 of record NC_085137.1, read on the forward strand.
TAGAGGGTGCTAGTGAGATGCCAAACGATGTTTTTGAAACAAATTTCTTTAAGTAATATGTCTGTTTGTCTGTGACTAAATTACAAACACATACAAGACTTTGAATATTTTATGATTTATAACTCAGTCACGGAAATAATAATGACCAATGCTAAAACGGCTCAGTTTGTCCAACCATGAACTAGGTGGCGGTAGTGTGCAAACGTCAATAAATGTGCAAACGCCGCAGTTGGGCTGTCGGTCAACTATCAATGTATTATTAATATAGTAATCGTTGCACTGATTTATTTTGCACCATTTATATCCAAGAAATGAATTCGACAACGAAAACTACACTTTTACACTCGTCAATTCAGAGTCGCCGAACGAATGCCGTAGTAATGCGTCCAACGACATCTACGGCCAAACACAACACGACGGCCAATTCTACGGCCGCCGGCAGCCGAAATGGCACTTTATTTATAGCTCCCTTGCAGGCGGAGGAAATGCATTTTTCAAATTATCTTTCAAATTCCTGCGGCATCATCGAATTGGCTGGCCTGAGCAGCACTCACAGTCGTTGCATCCATTCTATCGGCGTGTGCAGTATTTTGGATAATGTAGGTACAAGAACATCGGCCTGCTGTACGGTGACAAAACTCATTAACAAATCTGGCTGAACTAGAAGATCTGACAGCGTTTGAAATTTGCAATGAAAATGTCTAAATACGACAAAAACGGTTTCCTCTGAATGTAGCATGCCGTCATGTCTACATGAAGATTCTTTACCAGGAGGTTCTGAACCCACAGCGTGGAAGTGGCGAGCGCATGTACAATTTTCGCATTTGCTATGTCACTACAGTACACCCCCACTAATTAGACATGTTTTTTCTAGTAGAAGAAGAACTTGGAGGATATAAAATCGCCAACAAATTAGCGAGAACATACATGTTGGTTGTGACTTGTATGGCTGAATTACGAATATGCACTTGTTATATCAGTGTGACAATTGGCGAAGACGATTACATATAGATCCAATAGAAAATAGAACCATCTAGTAACTGCCTGTACCTGCATACAGTATGTCATAATGTTATGGAATTTGAACACAAAAAGCATTCAAACTGGCAACGGCAGTCGCTGCTCAATTAGAATGTGTCATCATTCGTGATAGTACAATTTGCTCAATTCAAGTGCACCTGTATGGGATGTTAGTATAGTGCGGGCAAGACCGACGACGAACGATGAGTAAATTGCCTTCTAATTAGTGTCGTCGTCATCTTCCGTCACTGCACTGGTGGTGTATGTTTGAGAGACCTGATAGGTGGACAAAATGCAAACAGCTGATAAAGACTCATTTATTCCGTTCAGTATCACCCAAGGCTAACATAACTGATTCACTTTGCTTCTGATTTTCGGGTTGAATGCATTGATCACAAATATTGAAAATTGTACACTGGTACTCAAAATATACACTCATTTCAGTTTTTACTCGATTTTAGGATTTTTTTCAGAAATTTTCCGGAATTCCTTCAGCAATTACTTCAGGATTTTTTTTGGCGTTTCTTCAGGAATATATCAAGAAGTTCTTTTTGGAATTTCTGCAGATCATTCCGAATTTTTGCAACTTCTTCTTGAAATCTCCAGAGGTATCTCCAGAGATTCCGTTTGCAATCCTTTATTACACCTACGAACCTAACCTCAAAACGACTGACAATTCTCAGGTCATTTTGACAGATGTAACATAAGCATGAAAAGGACAGCAACAAGATCGATAAAGTAGAATATATTATCCGTCTTTTTCGTGCATGTGTGTGGTCTGTCAAAATGACCTGAGAAGTGTTAAACATTTTCACGGCTAGCTTTGTTGGTGTAATAAAGAATTCCTTAAAATAACCCTTGAAGAATTACTCCAGTATTTTTATGTGATTTCATAAAATACTTATGTAAAAATTCCCGCAGGGATATCTGAAATTATTCCTGCGGGAATCTCTGAAAGGATTCCAGGAGATATATTTGTGGAGGAACCGCGTAAGAAATTCCAAAAATAAGCCTCTCAGAAATTTCTTCAGTAACTCATTCCTAGAGGAAGCCTCGAAAGAATTTCCGAAGAAATCGCTGGAAAATATTTGAAATTTCTTAAACATATGTATAGAGAAGTTTCTGAGGAAATCCCTTGCTTACATTATTGAAAAAAATCTCAGATTACTGAAGGAATCTCTGGAGATATTTCTGTAGAAATTCCTGAAGAGGTTTTAGAAGGAATTCTTACAAAAAATCATGGAGGATTTTCTGATATAAGATTCAGAGGAATTCGTGAACGGACTTTTAAAGGAATCCCTAAAAGAATTACTGGAATTACTTAAACTTCTGCAAAGATTCGCTGAAAAATCACTTGAGAAATTTCTTTTGAAGTTTCTAGAAACGGAAGAGATACTGTAGGAATTTATGAGGAAATACATGCAGTAATATCCGGAGGAATTTCTGTAGAAATTTCCGGAGCCATATCTGCTGGAATCACAAAAAATCATGAAAGAACTTATGGAAGAATTCCTGTTACGAGAATAATATGGAACTCTACAAATGCTCTATTTTATTTTTCACTTGGCGCCCAGCCGTGAATGAATTCTCAGATTATTTCAATAGAAGAAATTCTTAGAGTTATTTCTGGAGGGGGATCTTCTATAAATTCCGTCCGGAGGCTTCAGCGAAGTGTGACAATTAATACATAAATTTTAGAAGTCCTATACAAAGAGTGTGCCATAGGGCAGAGGGCATTTAAGAAGAACATTTTTTTTCGTGTCTGTGATTTATGGACTTTTTTTTAATTCTTCAATCACTTAACCTAATTTACAGCTCTATTGTCCACTAGGGCACTGCGTAAGCGATTCCAATTAGAAGCTGTACTTACACTTTGTACAGCGCCTACATGTATTCTATACTTATTGTACTATATCGAACTGGTTGCCGTTGCGCTGCTTTCACTTTGTACCCTATCATGATAGAATGATGAGCACGAGGATGATGATGTGTGGCTGTTGGTTGTTCCTGTTTCCAGTCCTATTGGAAGTCCATTATGGGTTGACGTTCGCCAATGTCCAAGTATCCGGGTGCATTTGAGCCATGGGCTCAGAAGAGAATCAGTGTCAGCTGCTCTCAGGGGGAAAGTGAAACTGACGAAAGTGCCGGGGCTGAGATCGAACCCATGACCATCTGCTTATATTTATGGACTTTATAAGGAATAAATGGAGCCTTTTAAGAAGATTCCCAAAAAAGACTTTTTCAGAAATTATAAATACACTTTGTTTATTAAATAAAATGAACTGTTCTGATGATTTATACCAACTTCTTTCAGAGTATAGCATATTGTACGCCATATTTTTGTATTCTCTTCAATTGTCTTGTTATTTTGAAGAGCAGTCGAGTTCTCTAACAATTAACTTCATTCTCCAATTTTGCATTTGCACAAAGGTGTTTTTTAATGATTAAATAATAAAAAATACCCAACTTTTTATCATACTCGCTTTCTCAACAAGTTGTCTTAGGAATGCCTCCTTCAAAACCTGAGGAAAATCGATAAAGGCATTTCCACAACATTTTTTCGAAGATCCACTTTCTTTTTAGAGGTTTTCCACGGAACATGAGAACAACCACACAGCTTCTTAGCTTTTATAAACACATTTCATTTAAACTAATTTATTTTTTCTGCTCATTCGATCCTTAAGATGGCAAAGCTAGTCGTACCATAAAAACAAATGAAGTAAGCAATAACTCAGACATTCGTTTGTTTAACGTTCGTTGCTAAGGACTGTTCATTTAAGAAAGTGGACACCTGTTTTTCAATAGAAAATATGTATTTTCGAACAAATTCATAAGTTTATTTTTTATAAATGACAATCAACATACATGTGGCCAAATTCACGTGAGTGTGAACATTTACTTCGCTTTTCGGAAGAACGCTCGGACTTTCCTCTTGGTACCTCTCATTAGATTCTGCACAACTTTCTCCGTAACTTTTCGTTGTGCTTTTCGTTGTGCCACAGACCAAATTTTTTGAATTAATCAACAGAGCTTGCTTCTCTTCTATCTTTCTTAAGATGCCGCTTGATTATTGTCCAGTATCTTTCCACAGAACGCTGTTCAGAGAAGTTTTGTGGATTTTGCCATTTTTCGACAAAATCGCCTTTTTCCGTCTTGAGCATCTCTAGTGTAGAAGAAGCGTAATAAGCGGATGCCAGATCCGCCTAAAACAAAAGAGGATCCGTATGCTTTCGGTAGATGGGTAGAAGTCGTTTTTTGATGCATTCCTTTCTGTTATTTTCACCGTTAATTGTTCCCGTTGTGAAATACGAAGAACTCTTTAAGTCACATGAACAATTGGCTTGCCACACCAAATACTTTTTCCCAAATTTTTCAGTTCTGATGTAGCCTACATCATCCGGCACATCTGTCCCCTGCTTAGCGTTAAAAAATTGCGGTCCCGGAAGTGTATTAGTAAGCCAATTCTCGAAACGACAACTTTTTGGAACACCATTTGTGCAGAATTAATCTGCTAGTCGCAAAGCTAATACGACCTATCACTCGAAATTTCTTACTTTTTCCGTTTTCTTTGAGTGTGTTGCCGAAGTGAACATTTTTTTTACACACTGAGCAAAAATTCACAATTTTTTGTTTAGTTTTAACTCTAAACTATTGGTAAACAGCTGTCCACTTTCTTTAATGAACAGTCCTTACTGGTGTTGTTGAAAAATTTGAAACAAAAATTTTTGCATTTAGAAGGCCGGAAATGATGGTTCTTGATCAAATATTCCAGTAAAAATTACTTTTACCAATCGAGAAATATCTTTTCTTATTGATACAGTTATTATGTGTGGAAACTAAATATCTTATTTGAGAGATTTTTTTTCTTTTCTATGCTACATTTTTTGACCACTTTGTGCAACTTCAAATTGTGATCATCTAGTTTACAGAGTCCTATTTCTTAACTTTCACACGAAACATCAACAAAGTTGGTATTATTTGCTTCGTTACGTTATTTACTATAAGAGCTAGAAGAACTTTTTTAGGTAGTAGTTTTTCGTAAAAAGACATGGTAAATTAAATTTTCCATGAAAAAAAATTAAAAATGTTTCAAAATCTCAAAATGTTTTTATCTTAAAAAATCGGTATCCTGGAAAAATAGAAAAGCTTAGGGATGTTCAAAAATAAATAATAGAAAATTCAAAAACCAAAACTCATCAAATTGGGAATAATGAAGAATCGCTTTCCAAAACTTGTTTAAATCGATTTTATATGACGAAAATGATATTTAGATCAACATTGAAAAAAATCTTTTAAAGGGTTAAACATGGAAGGTTTTCTAGATGATGTCTCTAGATGAATTTCTGAAAAGTCTGGAGGAATTTCTGAAGACATTCAGGACATTTTTTGAAGGAATCCGTTTAAATTTTTTGCCAGGAATCCCTAGAAGAATTCTTTAAAAAAATACTTGTATCATATTAAATATTCTGTAGGATCGGGAATAAGACTATCAGTCATCAGAAAGGTGATTCAAAGCTTCAATCATTAGGCTAACTGCAGTTGAGCCGGGAATCTGCCGAGGGAAATGTAAAGATGTGATCAGGAATATCGACGTAATTTCCAAAAATATGTAGGAAAATGTGTTTGTGCATCTCATGAGAATATCACCAAGAATATCAACATAATCCGTTAAGGCTAACAAAAGAAACTCGCTTAGTAATAAACGGAAATAATCAAAAATCTTAAGCAGAAATAATGAGATTTTTTTTCCTTCTGTTTGTTTTACAAATCGTCAAATTAAAAAAAGAACGCTTAGAAGCATTTAAATGCTAAATTAACTATTCTCCGTTTCTTGGCAAATTTTGAGGCTGGAAGTCAGCTTTCTACAGAAAAATTATTAAAAATATCGAAGGGTAAGGTTCAAAGAAAATTACATAACATGTAACATAGATCCGCGATCAATATTACTTTAAGAGTTAGTATATTTTTTTTTCTTAAAATGCTTCAAATATCCTCAAACATCTTTGAAGACATCATTTCAATCCAACAAACCGTTTTCGAGTTATAATTTAAAAATAAGGTTTTTTACATACCTCTTTTTTGAAGAATATTGCAAAAAATAACAAGAAAACATTTTCAGATAGAAGCCCATATACACGCAAAATTTTATTTGGACTGAAAAAGGTCGCGTCTACACGATTCGTGCGTTGAGCTGAAAATGCTCAATAGTTACATTTATTTCATTGAGTTTTGGTTTTGAGTGTTCGTTGAGCTATCTCATAAATTCAATTCATTTCTATGATTCTTCTTTTTCCAATCATTTTAAAATGTTTGGAAAAATACTAGCCAACATAATCTTTTACAGGAGTTTAAGCATCTTAGCTATTGAGTTACCATCTACATTTCTCCCTGACCGACCCAGTGCGAGTTTGACAGCATTGCCTTGCCGTCTAGCAGCCCTTCGGCGGCGCAAGCGGATGTTCCCTTCCTGCGTGTAGTAGTTAACTAGTGCATAGTGACTACACAGTTAGTCACTGCCAAATACTAAGTTCGCCATCCACAACAAAACGCTCGTACAGCTGTAGATAGTAACTAGTCTACGCTCCCCAAAACACAGACAGCACAGACTGCGGCTTAGTCACTTAGTCAGTTATACGAGATTTCGCACCGACTGAGCGTGAACTATTCACGACGTTATGTCGGTCGCGCCGGTCTGTAGGACAATTTTGCGCTCATCTTCGTGCCATCCTCCGCGTTGTGGCGGGTAGCCGCGGGCGACGCGACGTATTCTCTCGCTCGCTGAGTGGGGAGTGTGCTCTAGAATGCATCGACTTGTTCTGAATTCTGAAAGTTAATTGTCCATTAACCTTCACGTACCCGACCATCGACAACTCATTTTCAAAATGCTGCCATTTCGTCAATTTTCATCCGATTTTTTTGAAGTCGCCCTCAATCGATCATAAATTAGTGCAAGTTTATTATACTCAAGTGGCCATGTAATATCCAGAACCATTCCGGAGATATTCCGGATTGTACTGGGGCCAGGGGGTGGGGGAGGTGTCTGTTTTGCAAAATGACTAAAAGTGATTATTTCGTGTGTTATTGTGTATGAGAGGCCCCCGCCGAACCTGTTCCAGGTGTTCCTATCCGGCCACATCAGATGATACATACTTCAGTGGACCTGGTGTGATGGTTAGAACACTTGACTATCACGCCGAGGACCTGGGATCGAATCCCACTCCCGACAAACTCGCAAAATGTGAGTTCTTCCTTCGGAAGGGAAGTAAAGCGTGGGTCCCGAGATGAACTAGCCTAGGGCTAAAAATCTCGTTAATACAGATAAAAAAAAAAAAAAATCTACCCCATTCTCTTGAAAGCATAAAGATTGATACGTCGCACGGCATGTTTTGGTTGCAAATCAGAAATGTCCTCGATGACGCATCCGTGGAACCTATGCTAGATGTTCCGAGGTGGCCATATTAGTTGGTACAGACTTCAGTCGATCGTATCTGACGCACTCATTCGAAATCACTAAGATTGATAGGTCGCATGGCTTGTTTAGGTTGAAAGCCAGAAGTGTCCCTAATGAGGCCCCGCGGAGCCTGGCACGAGGATCCGGATGGGTCAACTTATTCAAATCTGGTTATCGCAGTTGTGTTTCACTGTTCGCAACAAGAATTTCGCTGAAAATCGATGATTAAAACACAATAACACACGAAATAATCACTTTTAGCCATTTTGGCAACCCTCCTGACTCAATCCGGAATATCTCCGGAATGGTTGCGGATATTGCATGGCCACTTGATTATAATAAAGTAGCACCAATTTATGATCGATTGAGGGCGACTCAAAAAAAAAATCGGTTGGAAATTGATGAAATGCCAGCATTTTGAAAATGAGTTGTCAGGGGTCGGATACGTGAAAGTTAAGCACGTTTTCTTCTCGCATTGACAGCCTTCATTTTTTGTTCATATTTGAAATATTATCTGTGGCTCGTTTTTTTTTGCGTTTTTGGTAGATTATTAAAACTATCAATTTAGCAGAAACACAAACTGAATACATCGCTTCGTCATTCAAAGTTCTCCTTTGGGAACAACAATGAACAACCATGTGACTCCATTGACTAAGTTCAAACTCGATGGAAGCGCATGATCGTTTATTAAATTGATTCTGGTTTAAACATCATAGGCTAAAAACGTTTAAATGTAAAGATTTTTGCAATAATTGGCAATATTATATATGCCAGTGTTGCAGTGTAGATACAAAGCATGGTAATGACTGATTCGATTCTATCAGTTCGTTCAGAACCGTTCTACCCTATCTCTCGTTCTCACTCAGCTGTAGTGCCGCTGATGCCGCGCTAGTCGCCAGTCAGTCGCGGACCTGAATCTCCAAAAACACTGAGTCTGGCTATAGTCCGATACGCAGCGCCAGCGTAGTAGCGTAGTACCGACGACGACCGGGCGGACACATCAGTACTCAGTAGTAGTATTTCGACGGAGACGTCTCTCGCACTCTGCTGACCAAACTGGCGCAAAGTGCATTTTCTTTTTCTGGGGGACGACGACGATCAAAGCTATTAATCTTTCCTCATTTAGTAGTTTCTCTGGGGTTGTAAGTAGGTAGTGTGTGGTGCATTCTCTGTGCGTGTGGATTGCAACTTCATTGAGTATAGTTGTTGATTGCTAAACTGTGTCTAACCCTGGTGCGATCGGTGTGCCCCGAAAGGAGCGCACACAGTTTCGTCCATTCAGTGTGGAATAACAACCCCGATCATCGGAAAGTAAGTCTCTAGTTTGCTAAGTAGAATGCTAGTTAAGTATTTGATTTTCATTCTCTCTGTATATTGAGCTACATGTTCTATGTGTGTTTGTTCGCAGTTTTTACTTTTCTGTTTTACTCTCGCTCATCAATCGTGTGCCGCGCCGAAAGGAAGTGTTCACTTACTCACTGTCTCTTCTTGTGTTCCTATTTTTTGCTTTCTCATTTCTCGGTTTTCCTCCCACAATGCCCACGGCGGCCCACCACCAACAGGCGAAGATCCGATCATGTCTGATCAGCAGCAGTACAACTACATGACGAGCGACGAGAACAAACCGTTCGACGACACCAACATCACCAATATGAGTATCGACCCGATGAAGGACGAGAAATACCTGGAGAAGATCATTTCCAGTGCGGAAAAGTACCACCCCTCGATGACACCGCGCGAGAGCACTCCGAACCCGCTGGACATTACCGTGACCGATAATGTCAACATCACACGCAAGCCGATCCATGTCGGGTAAGTGGTCCCAAGTTCTTCTACGTTGGCCATATTTTGCGCGTACACCCTATTTCTATTCACATCACGTTTGCACTCTGCGCAGGCAGCATTTCAATTCATATGTACGTTCGTTCATTCAGCGTTCAAAACAAAAATCGAATCGCTCATTTCCACGGATGCTTTTCATCTCTCGAATCACCACCGTACCACCCCCTTCACAGCATCACGGACAGTAATCCCTCGAATAGTGTGCGTTTGGAACATGTATAGACGACTCTTTTGAATAGTCGGAACCTCCAATAGTTGAAGTCTAATTAATTTTGTGCACATGACTGGATCAGATGATAGGTGATAAATTAGTGTCTTAATATACAGTTGGATCTAGGGGTTGTGGGGGTAGAGTGAACAACCTGCGCATTTTGGTCGTTTCCAGTGAAAATGCTGCAAAATTCATCTGCTTTACCTAGTAGCATGGAAGTTTTATACTCTTGAATTCTAGTAAGGGATTGTACATATTTGAAAAATATTGTTTTCTTCGATTGTTTTCAATGGGGAAAATGGATATGTCGTTAAAAGTTATGTAACAGCATCCAGCTTTTTACGCTTGATTAGGGGTGATTCATTTTTGACGGATCTTGCCGACAGCCCATGCAGCAACACAGTAGCCAGAAATTTCAGTTCATTGCTCCCGGATTGTCAAAAATTTTCACCATATACTTTTTCAGCGAGTTTAGAACGTTTGTTATGATTTAATAAATTATTTCTTTTTAGGATTGTGATCGGTATTCGCCACCTTCAACCGTGAAACCAGTTGACACCGAGGAACTGTACTTAACCTTCGTTACGCCCGCTCAGTCCCATGAACTCCCAGCCCTAAACTTTCCACCGAGGCATCGCAAGAAGGGAAAACAATGAATTACGATTGTGGTTTTAATTAAGAGATTCCTATCGTCCCTATGGTCCCAATTCTGCCCAATTACAACTGTATTTACGGATAATTCGTGTATGGTGTCAGTGTGGAATCCCGATGATGCTGCCGCCTGTTCGTCCAAACTTCCGTTGGGCCCTCGTGGAGTGCAAAGAGGCTCTAGGCTGTCTGTACGTGGCTTGCGTGGTACGATTTTTCCACCGGGCTAACATACGGGCCCGGGACACCTTTGTTTCCCATCCCACCAGATGCTCTTCCGAAACCTGAACGTTCCTTTAGTTTCCATCCGACGCATCGGATACACTATTCGTCACCGGGTGGTGGGTCGTGTGGGTGTATAGTCTCCGAACTCATCTCAGGAGTGTTTAATCTCGCCGTACGCATAAAATTTCTCCAGGAATTTCCATCGAAGATTGATCCAAGAGTTTCCACCGTTGATTGTTCTAAGAGCTCTCACCGGGGGATTCCGGTGGAAATTCCTGAAGTAATCATCGATGGGAATACCTGCAGCAATCGTTGGTTTGACTTTCTGATGAAATCATCGGTGGGAATTTCTGGAAAATTCCCCGCTGGAAATACCTGCAAGAATCACCGGTGAGAAAACAGAGGAATCCCTGGTTGGAATTCCCTCAGGAATCCCCAGTAGGAATTCCTGGAGTAATCTACAAAGGGAACTCCTGGAAAAATAATTCTCACTGTATTCTCACTGAATTCTGCAGTAGTTCCTTCCGAGAATCCTCTGACGATTTCTCCCACTACCAATGGACCAAAAAAACTCCAACAATTCATTTTGGAGAATCTTCTTTACCGGAGTATTCGCCAGAAATTGCTTCTGGGGAATCCTCCAGCAATTTTCTTTAAGCAGAATCTTCCGAGAATCTGTTCCATCCGATCACCTCCGGGAAATCTTTACGAGGAATACTGGAATACTCAGGCAATCTCTTCGATGTATCATGTTTGTTGTGACGGTAGCATTGGTAACCAGGGTTACACCAGGTGAAATTTTTTGACAAATCTGGAGCAGTGAACTGGAATTTCCGGCAACTGTGATGCTGCAAGGGCTGTCGGCAAGAATTGTCAAAAATGAATCACCCCTCACCACAGCGTAAAAAGCTGGATATAGTTTCTATGTTTTTAATTACAAATTATCGAATTTCATACGAAACCATTATTCTGTTTGTTGATACAAATGATTCTCGAGTTTACACATAATTTTCGTGAAATTTGAACCAACTGTCCATTTTATCTCCAACGTCCGAATTTTTAAAAAAATATTTCTCAAATTTGTTGTAAACAAAACTCAAATTTTGTTTTAGTCAAATATAATTTTCTGTTTGTTCATTATTGATATATGTTTTTTTTTATTTGCATCTTCATTTAGATTTACATGCTGCAAATATATATAGTTCAACTTTCGGAATTTCTGAAAAAAATCAGAATATCGAAAATCAGTGGAAAATTTAGAAATTTTGACCACCGAAAGTTTGATAAATTCACAAGCTATCTGAACCAATCTGTATATTTTTCTAAAGCGATTTCTAAAATGTTGACTTTTGGTTATATTTTGGTCCTCTAACACCAATAAAATACATATAGAAAAATAAGTTAGAATGAAGGACGAGAATAAAATTTTCATGAACAATGATCAGTCCATTCAACAGTTCTATAATTCAAAATGTTTCAACATTGTATGTTTTGGAGTGATAACACAGTGAGCCTTCAATTGAAATTGTATCGCTGATGTTCTGCAGAAGCATAAAATTTGCACTATATCTCTAATGACGTTGTTGAGCTGATATGTTTATCTAAACCCTAAAATGTGTAAAATAATTTCTTAAATCTTTAGAGTAGTATTGGAGCTGGAATGGCTTAATTTGCATTAGAAACTTGCCAAATTATTTCGTTCGACTGAATCTGTTGGGTAACGATCGAATTTAAGGCCCCTAGAGGACATTAGTTTGAAAATCAATCAAATTCAGAGGATGTTACACATAATAAACATATTAATATGACCGCAAAAGCTTCCACTACACAACCTGAGCCGCATTTACTTGAGCTTGAGCTTGATTGACCGCCCGTAGATGCTACTCCAGTATCGCCAGACCAGCTACACTCACACAAGGAACCAATGAGATATCTGCCAGGGATTAGCAGGCATCTTCAGTGTGTGAGCGTTGATGATCTTCTATTGTCGTCTCGGTTGAAACCCGAAATTTCCCCAACGCGACAATCGCTTTTTTCTCCAAATCCGTATGGAAACCTAACATAGTGCGCTGGACAGCGGACCTGGTCCTCTATCCAGCTCACTATGCCCGACGTACGTCCGACGCACGGTTTAGGAGAAAAACGGATTTTCGCGTGTCAAAAATTCCGATTTTCAACTGTACGAACAATATTTTAAGCGACAATGGCGCCTGCCACGTCAGATTGCAGGCCAGAGGAAGGGGAAGGAAGTGATGATTGCAATCATTTATATACACATCAGACCAAATATACCTCTGCGTCTGCACAAATTCATGCGGATGTCGAAGTGTTGGTAGGAATATGGTTGGCAGTGGGAAAACACATTGGTGCGTGGATGCCAGGCGTAAGGTGATAGAATTGTGTGTTTTATTATTCTGAAGATGTGCGACGCAGTTTGCATGATTGCATAACTCGTAGGCGTTATCTGATAGATACTGTGCAGTGAAAGTTAGAAGGAAGGGAAACGGAATTTTTTTTCAATCCATTTCTGGTTCTAGCTATGGCAATGAACGAACATATGAATGTACATGGATTGTATATCTAGAGAGGAGGGAGAAAGTACTTAGAAAGATACGTAGTAGGAGGAAAGGGATGGGCCAGAGATTGAACCCAGGACCTTCTGCATACGAATCAGAAGCGGTAGCCTCTTGACCACCAAGCCGGTCTCACAATGGGTCCAGAGCCGCATTTACGAAGACAAAAATGTTTGTGCATAAACCTTAAGTTTTAGATGCACGATTTCTTTGGTAAAGTTTCTTCTTATATTTTGAGCTTTTTTTTCTCACCATTGTGAAATTAGGGTAGTCCCACTTGTTTAGCTGATCCAAACGTCTTCTTTTTAATAAAGCATTGTCCACCTTAAATCCGGACGCTTAATATATTTTCTAGTGGTGCTCTCAATGATCACAATTATCTTTCTTTTACAGCATTCTGATCATAAACTCGTCTTATGACAATGGTAAAAATTTCTTCGATTTTCTTGCAACGAGTGATAAGTTATTTCAGATTGAAGACAAGAGAAGGAAAAAAATCTTGCACAAACACGTTTAAAAATTAGCGTGATCAGGTACGACAGCCACGAAAAATGTTAATAATTTCAAAACCATTATGTGTTTTGTGCATAGATGTTGGTAATCATGGCATCAGGAAGTTTTACCGTAAAATCAAAGCTTGAGTTCGTTGATTAATCTGCTTGGAATTCAAAGATTTGGCAGGAAGTTTGAACTCTGGGCATCGTTTTTTGATAACAAGATGGTGAGAACAATTTTTTACAAGTATAACAGCCTCAAGGCTCGCGTACTGCTTTTCAGAAACGCTCACAAGGGACCTGCAGAGGTTTTATCTATTTTGATGAGCTGTCACTACAACCGGAGACATGCAGTCAGCAGTGGTATCGTCACAGATGGGTAGTGTTTAGCAACGAACAAACATTCAAATTTCGCGTCTTCTCAATTCACTGAATTGCCCCTAATTTTGCAATAAGAAAAATGTTTGGCAATTTTCTTCGGAATCCTAATCAAGGTACTCACAACATTGCATTGATGACCTGATTGTTGGAATAACATGCCGAAGGGATTGATGCTAAAATTTACCACCGTTGTGCAGATCTTTAAGAAGGAAAACATGGAAAAAGCATGAAAAATCAAAATAAAAAAAAGTCAATGACATTTTTTTATGAAAGTAAAATAAATAATATTTGTTTTGAAATATACGTGATTTTGTCCGTCCGGATTCTAAATTGACAATGCCTTTGTTTTATATACGTTTGCAAAGTGTCCTACAAAGTTATAAAATAATTTTTTTCTTCGAATGAGTGTAATCAGTTTCGTACCTTTTAAATCAGCAATTAGGGCGGAATTAAACCCGAGCAGAAGAGAATACAAACAGCATAGTAAAATATGTTATTTTGGCATGATAACTGTATAATGGAATCAGTAATTTTTATGTTATTAGCATATCTTATTATGTTATAATCTTGTCTGTCATAAGCGGCAAAATAACAAAAATCATAACAAAAAAATGTTCCTGGAAGACCAGTTTAATAACATGTTTTGATAGATTCAACAACAACTTAATAACAATGAATCTGGCAGTGAATTTGAATATTTGTTATTGTTATGTTATAGTTCATCACATAACTGTACATTTTCAATAGTAGAAAAATAACAAAACTTCGTCTGCAACAAAGTATATTATTAAAATGTTATTCAATGGATGAATCTCAATAACTTGATCATAACAAAATAAGATTGCCCAACAAAAAGTGTTATAGGAAAGTAATACTTTGATAAGTTGATAATAACAAATTATGATATAAAAACAGGCTATGTGATTCTGTTGCTATGAATTTGATATTCTACTCTGCTCGGGAAAGGTACGAAACTGATTACACTTATTCGAAGAGGGTATTCTGCTTAGAGGGTTCGAAAAGTCGGTACAAGATTATGAAAATATTTATTTGGAGCAAGTTGGCCGGAGAAATCATTACTCCATCTCTTATGGTTCCTTAAAAAATCATGTTAGGGTAATCCATAAAATTCAGTTTTCTTACAATAGCTTCTAACTCATTCGTTTCTTGTAAAAACTTTGTTCCGAGTACTTTTAGAACTATCAGTGACGCATTTTTTTAAAAGAGCGCAATGTTCTATCTCTTATAGTCAAAAAGTGTTTTGTTTTTTAGAAAATTTTCAGATAACAGGAAATGCCGCAAAAGATTCTTCTTGAACATTTTTAGAAACTCCTGTAGAGTTTCCTTCAAAAATATATCCAGAGTTTCCTTCGGAAATATATCTAGAGATTCCTCCACAAATTTAAAAAAGGGTTCCCTCATAAAACCTTCCATAGAATGCCTCAGAATTTACTACGTGGATTCTTTTAGAAAATGCTCCGAGTTTGTTTTTGGAAAATCATCCACGGATTGCTTAAGAATCTCTTCCAGCGATTTCCTTAGGTAATCAAAAGTACCGAGCATTTCTATTGAAATTCCCAAAATGTTTTTTTTTTTCGGAAATCCTTTCATTCCAGAAAATCTTCAAGCGAATTTTCAAGAAATTCGTCCATAGAATCCTTCACATATTCCTCTAAGCATTATTTCAGATATCACAAAAGGAACCATTAAAAAAAAGTATCTCGTGGATTTTTTTTTCAGAAATTTCTTCAGGGATGCTTCCAAAAATATTCGAAAATTTCTCCAAGGATACCATTGAAAAGATCTTCTTTGGGTTCCTTCACCAGTAAATCTTTAAGTGATGCAATCAAACATTTTCGCGTTTTTTTTTTAATAATTCCTCTTTAGATTCCTTCAGAAATGTCTCCATGATTTGTTACTTAAGTTTCTGCAGAGTTTCCTACTAAAAGTTTTCAAGCTCTGCCTTGTGAAAATATTCCATGCGAAAATATTCCAGAATTTATTTAGAAAAGTTTTGTTTTTTTCCCCAAAATTACTTCTTGAAATCCGCACGGTTTTGTGTGCAGAAATTACTCCAGATTTATACATTCTTCCAATGAATTTTATAGACAGTACTCTAAGAAATTTATCAGATATTACCTGAGATATAGTGTCAATGGATCCCTGCAGAAAACCCACCTACCCAAGTAACACACATGTTATATAAAAGTTACGACAGCGCAAGTTTTGGTTGTATAGAAGTTTATTTTACGTTATTTCAACACAATGTTAGAATTACGTAAAATAAACTTCTATACAACCAAAACTTGCGCTGTCGTAACTCTATTATAACATGTGTGTTGCTTGGGTAGCTTTTTAAAAGAAGAGAGAATTCCCCATTCTGAAATTTCTCTATGATTTTCTTCTGCAATAAATCCATTTATTCTTCCAGATCAGCAATAGATGATAGGAAACCTCAGGAACATGAATTCGATAAATAATATCATAGATAATAATCATGGTGTAGTGATAAAAAAGGCTTTCAGCCTTATGCTACGCGAATAATTGTAATGAAATAAATAAATAAATAAATAAATAAATTACCCTTAGAGATTTTTTTTAGGAATTCTTCTAGGGATTCCTTCAACAGTTATTCCTTTACGAACCTCTTCATGGTTTTATAAGGATTCCATAGAAAACTCACGCAGGAATATCTCCAAGAATTTCTTCGCTGATTCCTCCAGAAAGGAGGATTCCTGCAGAAATCCCTCCACATATTCTTTCTTGAATTGTATTCGTGATACCATCAATAATTCCTCCAGGTATTCATGCAGAAATTCCTTCATAGACTTTTTTTTTATTTTCAGCACAAGGCTAGTCTATCTTGTGGAGATTGCTTCAGGAATTACTCCGAGGGCTCTTCTCAGTATTATCTCAGATATTTTTCAGGGATTTTCTTCTAGGATGATTTTTAGAATTTATTCATAAAACCTAGAGAAATTTTAAAAAGTGATTTCTCCAAAAAAAATTACAAAAAAATCAAAAGCAGATTCTACTAGGAATATTTCCGGAAATTTCCAAGGCAGTTTCTCTAGAAATAAAAAATGGTAATAACGCAAATGTCTTCTTCCACCGACTTTTCGAACCCTCTAAGTAGAATACCCTCTTCGAATGTGTGTAATCAGTTATTGTACCATTTAATTCCGCCCTCTTTTGCTTATCCTTTGACAGATACGCATATTTCGACTACCACTTGTAATCTTCCACAGTGTCAGTTATCCACTGCATTTACGTAAAATTTGCAGTCACAGAAAAGCGAAGCACAAGTTCGGAATGTTGGCGACGATCTAAAATAATCCACGCTTTTCTGTGACTGAAAATACCTAGTAATAGCACGAATTGTAATGTCCCAAATGAGGGATAACGTGCCTCTGGAGCCGGCCTGCTGATGCCTGGCCCAGTATGGGGGCACTAAAAATTGGAAATTGAGCTCTGAGTTCACCATGATCACACCACTAATGGTGTTTTCAGAATGCTTGGTACCCTTAAGAATGCTTCCAGGAGGATATTAAGATGCTGTTATCATGCTTCCAAAAGTTTTTGAAATTTCAAGTATTTTTGTGTTTTGGGAACTTTTATAATAATTCACCAAAAACAGTTTCGATGAGGTTCAACAGAATCAGCAGAATATTCTCTGGCTTGAGGACAAGGTATTTGGAGTACATAGCGCAATTTTCTAAAACACCGTTTTAAAGAACCATTCAACGGATATGGTTGAAAACGCATCATTATGTTTGTTCACTGTTCAGTCATTGTAAACATCGGAATGCATTTTCATCCAAATATTTAAAACGGTGCTCTAGACAAGAACCTTGTCCTAAAAATTGCGCAGACTGTAATGTTTTTTTTTTTTTTCAACAAACGCGTGTTCACTGGCACAATTTTTATAAATATTATTTTTTTTTGTTGAGAACAACCTCATAAAATCACTTTGTTCACTAAGTTTTTCTATACATTTTTGAGAATTTTTAAATGTAACCATGCCGTCTTTAAAGAAAACACGTATTTTATTATCCATCATTTAGGAATCGCTAAGAATCATTGAATAAGTTAAAAAATATTGAAAATGCTGACGTTTTCTTGAACTTTGTTGGATACAGAAAAAACACTATGTTCACTTGTGAGAAAACTATTTTTTTTTTCATCTCACTTCTAGGTGGATCACTGACACTGACACTGATGATAGGTACTTCCAAAAGAAGGGGTCTTATATTCCAAACAACCTCGTTTAACACTACACTTTTAAACCAGTTTTTAAATCCAAGCTGTTTATGATAATGAAATCGGACCAATTGAAACATCATAGCTCAAGAACGAAGCATCGTAGAAACAAAGTTTTTAATGAAAATGAAAGCAAATTTTCTCAGGAATCCAAAAAAAATATGAAGTGGAAAAAGTTTTCCACAAAATTTTCCACCGTTGAGAAAATTCATAAAGAAAAGCCGGAAAAACTATGTCCGAACTCGTGAAAATTTTTCAAAAAAATATTTTTGGGAATGTAATTTTATAAACTTTGATCGCTGAAATTTTTGGAATGGACTTTTTTTCTCGTTACTGAGTTATGGTCAATTGTGTGAAAATGACCATGTAAGCCTATATTATGGCTTTTATGGCACATTTGGACATTTTTCAACAAAATTGGCCATAACTCAAAAACGAAAAAAAGTGCTTTCCAAAAATTTCAGCGGTTAAAGCTTATAAAACAACCTTCTCAAATATATTTTTTCAAAAATTTTCCACGGGTTCGGGCATAGTTTTTCCGGCTTTTCTTTACGAATTTTCTCAACTGTGGAAATTTTTGTGGGAAACTTTCTCCAGTTCATATTTTTTTTTTGATTTCTGAGAAAATTTACTATCATTTTCTAAAAAAAAACCTTGTTTCTACGATGCTTCGTTCTTGAGTTATGATTTTTCAAAGTAAGTAGTGTCAGGGGAAAAGAAAAAAATTCCACCTGAGTTTTCCGGGAAAATAGGTGACCCTGAGTTTTCCTCAATTTTTTTTTGTTCATATATCCATGAGCTCTGTCCGTGGAAAAAGTTTCATGAAAATCTGATACCCTTCGGTCCAAACCCGTATGGTAATAAAAAAATCCCCTGCTCTCACTTCTTTTCAGGCTGAGACGGGCTAGGTCGCGTCTGTTTGCTTCGATATTAGAAAGAGCGAGACACGTTAAGAAGAATTTTCTAAAAAAAACAATAATAATGTAGGTAGTTTTAGGTTGAATCGCTTGGAAGTTTAGAAAGACGTAAAATTACATTTTTGACTTGTGAATTTTCGTTCTTGATGTCGCTTTTGAAGTAACTATTGTAAATTTACGTTTTTGATGTCGCTACGTCAAAATATATCAACTAGTAAATATAGTTGTCATCATTGCACATTCTCCCAAATCGCACTATTCGAGGAAAAACTGTCCCATACCTCGCAGCAGTCTGTCCGTTCCGTTCATATTTGTGTGTACAGAGGTCATGTTCTTCATCATCTTTGTGGTCTCTTTTTTCTTTCTTTTCTCTCATCTCACATTCCCTAATATACAGCAGGACACTCCTGATCCGGTAACCCCAATTTCTTCCATTATTCATACTTACACGCATATCGCTGATCGCTGAATATCTACATCTATACCTATTATAAATACCTCCTCTTACCTCTACTGCTCATCGCCACCTTTTGGTCTCTGTGTCTGCTATACGTAGTTCGTGCTGTTTTTTTCTCGGTGTCTTTTGGCTGCTACCTACTTAATGATTTCCATTGATTTGATTTTCCTTCCATATTAGTTTTCGGTGGCATTTGTGGTCCTTATTTGCCGCTGCTACTGTTTGTGCAACGTTCCGATACCAACAGCAGCGTTCGATATTTTGCACGAACACGATTGCCAAATTTGATTACCAGATGTGTGATTTATAAATCAGTTACGGGTCAGCAAATTCGCTATGTCGGCGTTTATTTTAATTTCGGCTGCCGATGTTGTTTTAATTTCCTTCCAGACATATTTGTTTAATTTTGATAAAAAAAATATTGCTGATTAAAAACATAGTCTTATGATCGACAAATTAGTGTTTTATTCCAGTTTTCAAAGGCAAAACTTGAATTAATAACAGTATTAAAACCTCCATAAAACCTCATCTCAATCCAATATTAATCCAGTTCAAACTCAATCCAAATCCAATCCAATCCAAATCCAATCCAAATCCAATTTAAATACAATCCAAATCCAATCCAAATCCAATCCAAATCCAATCCAAATCCAATCCAAATCCAATCCAAATCCAATCCAAATCCAATCCAATCCAAATCCAACCCAAATCCAATCCAAATCCAATCCAAATCCAATCCAAATCAAATCCAAATCCAATCGAAATCCAATCCAAATCAAATCCAAATCCAATCCAAATCCAATCCAAATCCAATCCAAATCCAATCCAAATCCAATCCAAATCCAATCCAAATCCAATCCAAATCCAATCCAAATCCAATCCAAATCCAATCCAAATCCAATCCAAATCCAATCCAAATCCAATCCAAATCCAATCCAAATCCAATCCAAATCCAATCCAAATCCAATCCAAATCCAATCCAAATCCAATCCAAATCCAATCCAAATCCAATCCAAATCCAATCCAAATCCAATCCAAATCCAATTCAAATCCAATCCAAATCCAATCCAAATCCAATCCAAATCCAATCCAAATCCAATCCAAATCCAATCCAAATCCAATCCAAATCCAATCCAAATCCAATCCAAATCCAATCCAAATCCAATCTAAATCCAATCCAAATCCAATCCAAATCCAATCCAAATCCAATCTAAATCCAATCCAAATCTAATCCAAATCCAATCCAAATCCAATCCAAATCCGATCTAAATCCAATCCAAATCCAATCCAAATCCAATCCATACCCAATCCAAATCCAAACCACATCCAAATCCAATCCAAATCTGATCCAAATCCAATCCAAATCCAATCCAAATCCAATC